>NW_016162777.1:30738-40667 GCF_001687245.7 Rhagoletis zephyria | reverse complement strand
AACATCACAAGAGTCAATACTTTGGAGCAGCCCTTAATATTTGGTCAAGCATTAAATCTGTCTACATTCTAGTTTGAAAGTTTGCTGGAAAACGCCTAACTCATTTGCAAAAAAAAATAAAAAAATTAAATTAAAATTAAAAGCAACTTCGCACAATTTCATGTGGAGTTAGCGGGGAGATACATACATACATAAGCTTTTAATGAATACCTATTTCAGCTAAAAAGAGTCGATAAGTAAGGGAACCAGACAACCGGTGGATCTAGAGACTTTTAATTGATCTTCCGCTGCAATTATTTTATTTTTATTCCTTACTAGCTGATACGCACGACTCAGTCCGTCCGGTTCCGAACTATGCTAAGCCTGCCTGATCGCCGGGGACTAGCGGACAACGACATGATGCCTTCTGATGTCGCCTGAGTACCACCTATACAGTGAGGCCCAAATACTTGCCGGAAAGGACCAACCACTGCACCCGACGACGTTCCCGCGACGTAACCGAAACGACCCAGATTTATATTTGGCCAAGGACTGTCACTCCAGCAACACTCCCCTAAAACCCTTTGGAGAACTTGTATGCTGCTACAACAACAACAACAACAACGAGTGTTCAACGGCATTCATAGGGAGTCGGTCACCACCAATCGCAGACTTGGAGCTTCAACTACCACGAGAGATACGCATCCGCTGGCCGAGTTACGGTCAGGATATTATAGCCATCTTCACAGCTACCTGTCCAGACTCGACCCCAATATCCCCAATGAGCGCCCAGCATGTGGAGACTCACGCCACGACACCAACCACCTCTTCAGCTCAATATCTTTCAGCTAATTCCCCTCCCGCTTTGGTCCGAACCTATCGACTTTTTTGAGATAGGGCCTTTTCGAACTGGCTGCCGAGATAGGTCGATCTTCCACTCAACAGTCGATTTGAACCATAAATACGTATTTTCTGTGCCCCTAGCGTTTCAATTTTCGTGAAACTATCACACCCCTGTACACGTTTCGAATAACATGAAAATCGGACCATTAATACAAATTTGCGAAATAACGCATCCTAGCGTCATCTACCGGATCTATTGTTCGTAAAATTATTCCTTACCAAGCCTGAAAAGTACGTTTTTAATTGCATCAAAATCGGACAGTAAATAAAAATTTTATGAATATCTCCGACTCTAGCGGCATCTAGAAGATTTTTTTTCGTAAAGTACTTCTCGTCGCATCCCCATCTGAAATATGTAGTGTGTCTTTTTTAGCATATGATGAAGGAAATATCCAAATCAATGATATGCCGAAAAATATGTAGATAGAAATTCTTGTCAACAGAGATGAAGAGAAATGGAGCTGGAGCCGCAGTGACATAGAGCTATTGGCGTCCCCTCAGCTAATAGATGCAAAAGGAGTCCAGCTGTTGGGGTAAAAATCTCAGTTCTCTGTATTCCAAAGGATTCTTTAGAAGTGACTATGCAATAATTTTTTAACCAGTTTCAAAATAGATCAGAATTTTTGTAATCAAGTAAATCGCAATTTAATCGCATATAAATTCCGATTCATATAGTAAGGACATACTGCACTATGCACATGAAAACATAAGTATGTTTATATATTCCACATTGCTTGCATTCTCAATGCCTGCACTCAAGCGTCACAATGTGTGGGTTAACAAAAATTTTGCCATTAAAAGTATAACGAAGGACTAGCAGAAAGAAGCTATCGACCAGTAAATGACCGCCGTTGGTGAGGGAAATAAATTAAAAAACGTAACTGGCAAAGTGGCAAAGAAATAGAAGAAGCAGTGACTATAAAAAAGCGGGAAGGGACTTCCGTCCACATAAAAGTTTAAACAGAATCAAATCGCCCAGAGAAATTCGTCGGAAGAAAGTTTGCGGCCAAAATTAAAACACACCGCAGTTTATGAGATTGCACACAACGAATGTGACAACGAATTTCGTCTGACGAAATTTGGCAAGAAAAGATTTATTTTTAATTTTGCCGCTGCCGCCGGTCACAAAATCAACTCTCAGTGAAAATGGAGCTTTGTTTCCCCATTTTTCTATCAGATAATTATCAGCAAGAATCAGAATGGCAAAATTTGGTGATTTATCTTTTCGCTTTTGTATTTTTATGTTTTTCATTTGCCATTCAATTGATGCGAATTTCGTTTCTGTTCTGTTTTACTAGGCGAAATGTTGCGGCGCATATCACCCAACGGCACAGCTCCGACCGACGAAATTCGCACAGCGATCTGGTTCTGTTTATACTTTAACGCTGATAAGTTTTTCCTCCACACCTTCCGGCTGCTAACCGTCTCGCCTCTCTCCATCTTCACTACTCTCGATTTTCAATTTGCAGTTCTGGACAGTGACACAACACCAACAAAACAAGTAAATATAAAACTAACAAGGAACAGAACGCGTTTTACAAACCAAAAATGTGGCCAACAAAAGAAGCAACAAAAACAAGTAAAAAACAACAACAGTATGTGAGTAAAAAACACAAGCTTGGCGTAAGCGGAACTATTGAGGACCAGCGGCACATACTTGATATATGTAGCTAGGTATTGTAGATTTGTAAACCCATGAAACTCGAAAAAACTTTAACGTTAAAAATGCAGAATAACAGGACATAGGCAGGAGATGGCGTCCCTTCCGCAATGGCGATAGAAGCGCTTACAAATACAAACAGAAACGCAGACATATACATACATATGTACTCGTACCCGTGTCAGCGAGCATAATTTTTCATGGCTTTTGTTGAGCGTTTTATGCGCGTGCGTGTGCGTGTACGTGCTTGATGCAAAAAGCCAACTAGATTCACGTGCACATGAAATAATTTAAATTTCCCCCCTGCTTTTTACCGATCTACTGGGCGCCGACCGAGTGTCTAAACCAGATATGCGAGAAGCACGGCAAATTTCATCGTGCGAGCAACAACAACAACAATGAAATAGCAATAAAAATGGCATTCGATAGAGTTCTTTTATCTTCCGTTGTTGGTTTTTGTTTTTGGGCGACAAAGAAAAGCACAGCAGCTATGGCGAAATCATATCTACTACATTAAATCAAAAATTGCATGCCGCACACACAACAGTCAAAATGTACTTGTAGCAAATACGTTGATGTATACACTGTGAAAAATTTGAAGTTGATATAGAAGGAAAGTGGCGAATTGAGTATGTAATTGAAAGAAGGGCGCAGAAGTAAGTGTTTTCCATGCTAAGGATCGGCCAGGTTTGGAGTCAATCAATGGTCTAGTCGCTACCCGAATACAGCGGATCTCCGTCGAACATAGAACATAGACATAAAAGTCGGAAGGGTAGTTGCTAGGCTTCTTCGGGGCTGATTCGGCGCATGGCCGTTCCACCAGCCTAAGATCAGTGTTAGGTCAAAGCCAATAGCGAAGGCCGGCTAGTACTACACAACATTAGTTACAAAAGTGGGCAGTGAGACTAAGCAAGGATGTCTTCCAGGGATACTCCAAGCATTAGTTTATATGGCCAGGCTATGCAACCAGCTATGGCCAGACCGCAACCTTGAAAGCTTTCGAAGCCATTGCACAGGCTCCGCGCGGTCCACTCCTCACACCTACTGCCGGCACGGCCTCATGGCCAAATGAGCGGCCGCATTCAAAAACTAACAGCTACCGGAACAGCGAAGGCAACCAGTAAGCGTGATATGTCAAGTGAAGATGTGCCCACTAAGTCCAAGTTGTCTAAAACACATGGGCTTTCAATTGCAGAGGTTTCAAGAGACAACATCTTGTTAAGTGTGCTTGACGAAATGGAAATAGGTTAAGACGCGGCGATCATCACAGACATAAACCCGCGCTACCGCCATTCTGTAAGGAGGTGGGTTGCTTCCAGGCGAATATCAAAGTCGTGGTATGCGATGACGTGAGATCGGCAGTTGCTCGTCTGAACAAAGATTACCCCAGAGCGAAGCACATCGACATCTAAGGACATCCCGTTGAGGACAAGAGCAAGAGTATGGCTACCGGCAAAACAAGAGAAGCTAGAAAAGATAAGAAGGCTATCAGGCTCTTCAATTCAGAGCTAGATACACGGCCGAAACCGCAGTGTACTGAAGCTTAAGCCGAGCAACAGCGCTACTCTCCAAGCGTTTTTATGCTCAAAAAGTAGTCTTAAATGACTTTAATACAATGAAGGACAAGAGGAGGCCAGTAGTGAAGAAGAAATAGACGGCCGATGAGTCTGATCTTGAGGACGTGCCGATAGATGAATGTGCCTCATCCAATCCTCTGTGGTTGCGTTGCGACGCGTTACGACTTTAACTTTCCCCCACCACCTCCGCGCTCATCAGATCAGAGTAGCTCACTCCATATTTCCAATTGAAAAGTTCACTCGAAAATTCTCATGAACGTGAATGAACGTAAATCCTTTTCAAATCCAATGTTAGCCCTCTTCAAATCAACTTCTCACTGTGCAGTGATTCCAAAGTCACATATGCGCATAACTAACAAAGCTTAATCCTCAACAGTCATTATCCTGTACAGCCATATGCACGTACTATGTGAGCAGGCATTAATAAAAAATGAGTAGAAACAAAAACGAACGAAATAAAATCATATTAGAAAAGCTGTTAGTAGTTGAAAAGCAGCGGCAAAAAAAAACACAAACCGAAAGAACTCTGGTAAGGGAATTAAACTAAAAATGTGTGAAGTAAAAATTACAAATATTTTATTACAACTACGCGCAGCAAATGGTTTTCATCAAAAGCGCTTACACACACACACACAAAGGGCAAAACTAGATGGTATGTCAGAACAAAGTTGCCACAACCTTTGCCATTGCTCGCGTAATCCTCGACAACGACTACGACGACGACATGAGACGTCAAAAATCGGTGAGGCGGCTAGCTTGCTGACGGACTATGCATGCAGCCGCGGCAGCCAGAGCAAACGCGTAATTCAAAAAGGAAAAACGAATAAAAATAGACGAAAAAAGGAGCGTGCGTCCCCTCGAAGCTGGTGCTGCGGCTGCGGTGTCAAAGCCGTTGAAATCATCGCCGCCAACTGTGCACGAAAATACGTTGCTTAATGTACTCAAAGCATTTTCCTCCTGCTTGACTGAATGCGGCAGATTGTCTCTTTATTCCTCTACACGTTCATCCTTTCGTTCGTATGCCCCCCCTTATGCCGGTTCGTTTGTTCGTTCGCATTGTTATCCTTCAGCCATCCGCCTCATTGTTTCATTCGTTATTTTGTATCCTTGTTACGCTGCAGCAAACTCCCAACTCCCTACTGCGCAAGTCCAGAAAAAGCTAGTTGGCAATGGCGAGTTTTTTTTCTCTTTCTTTTGCCCATTAAGCTGTGTACAACATTTTCACTCTCCCTCTCTAGCGCTCTCTGCGTCTTCCTCTTCCACTTCAGTGTTCTGAGTGTCCTTTGTCGCGTACGCGCAATATTCGTTTCCATTTTTCAGATACTTATGATGTGTATACCAACTCGTTGTACTCGGCGTCTTCCCCCGCCTCAAGAATATTGAAGAGTCTGGCATAGCGCAGAAAACCATATACACAAAAAGTTTAAACTCCTCTTTGACTCGGTGTAGGGGAGGGAGAAGCACTGAACACGACGAGTAGGCGGAGGAGTGGGAGTGGAGGGAGCTGGGTTATTCGCATTTGCCCAGCTCACTTTGTTGCTTTTAGCGCTAATGCTATGTTGAAATTTATGCTTTTCCCAATGCGTCAGACCAAATGCTTCTGTTAACGAGCGGATTTCGCGGCTATATAATTTCCTTCTCTTCTTCTATGTATATGTAGTAACTTTCTTGCTCGATGTGTGTGTGTTTTTTTTGTTTTTTTTTTTTTTGAAGCCGACGCATAACTCACCAGCAAGTTTATTTTTTATCTTTTCATTTCGTTTTCTCGTTGCCATTTTGAAAGCAAATTATATATGCATAGCACTTCTGACGTTTTTATCCTATTTCTGTGGGAGCGGCCATTTGCATTTTCCCGTACACTTTACTTTTTTAATTTTAGGATGCAGGCGCTTGCGGACTTTTTTTAAAGAGGATAATGAAAGTTTGAAAGTAGAAGATAAGTACATATTTGGTGCGCACTTGGAGTGCATAGAAATAGACGACTGCTATGAANTTATTAGACGGTGTCAAATAAAGAAACTAACTTTGTTTGCTGTTGCATATGAAAATTTCGTTGTCAGTCACATAAAAACAGACTTTTCGAGTGACTTTTCATATCAAATAAATATTTGCTTTAATATTTTCAAGTCGGGGCGATCCACAGTGTAGCGACTATATGGAGGCAGGTGGAATATATAACTAACCTACGCCGACTTAGCTGAGATTTGTTATGTGCTCTAATTTTTCGTTGGAATAAGGATTTGCTAATTGCAATTTGATTGCAATTGATTCCAATTTGATATTTGC
Source organism: Rhagoletis zephyria (assembly GCF_001687245.7). Lineage (NCBI taxonomy): Eukaryota > Metazoa > Arthropoda > Insecta > Diptera > Tephritidae > Rhagoletis > Rhagoletis zephyria. Next base: position 34,262 of record NW_016162777.1, on the reverse strand, counting down.
CTATAACTTACAATTATTTTTTCACAATTTACTCACATTCCCTGCAGTACGGAGGAGCGACCACAGGACTGATGAATCGGTAGCTACCTGATAAACTCCGTCAATTACCGACCGACTACTTGCAGTGTATTTCAGCGATTACTTTTACAGGGCAATGTTCTAGGCGGAAGTCACCATCGGCTCTCTCTTCACTACCGGAAGTTGCTAAAGTAGTCACTTTCGTGATTTATGGGCGCCCTCAGTCGTAGTTTTTCGCTATTCTGCTTCCGACTGGTTCGATTCTGCACTACCATGGGTTAATAGAGTAGCTACTTACCTAGGAGTCAGCGTGGTAGCGGTTCAAAAGTAGCGATTGACTCCAGCAGTACTGGTGGGTTGTAAACGAGTTTTTCATACAAGACATGGAGTTGAGATACTCTTTTTAACGAATTCTTAGACTTTCAATGTTTTTGCGTAGCTGAAAGCCATGCGGAATTTTAGATGAAGTCTTTAAATAGTGGTACTTTTCCACAGTTTGAAATAAATATGTAATTTTGTTTTTTTTTTTCAATACCACACTCAAACGAAGCAACTGAGAGGATCTTAGAAATAAAGTTTGCTCCCTGGCGCAAAGAGAGAATCCGGCTGCTAATGAAACATTTTTAAAGTGAACTTCATATTAAAAGTAATTTTAGAATGAAATATATAGAATTCTTTGACTATTTAAACACTGAAGATGGAAATGATCTCATTATTGCTGCTCAAAAATGTCATTAATATAAAATACTGTGTACAATGATGTGTACACTCATGTTAAAATTAATAACACGTTTATTTTTTATGAACTATATTTTATTTATATACCAAAATGTTGTTAAACACAATTACTCTGGCGTTCTAAAGTATTATCTGATACTTACATTCATAATTTAGCTTTGAGTAAAAATGTACTGAAAAGTACTGATTTTCTTAGCATGAAAAAGTCGAACGTACTGATTTCGCGCATAAAAAATCTGGCAACCCTAACAGGAAGAGGGAGGCCCCCACTGCCAAAATCGTTTAGGCGGTTACAGCGCCAAATAAGAAGTTTTTTCCTAAGATTTTTTTTTTCCGCGTAATAATACAAAACATATCGACATGAGGTAGAATCCATCAGACGAATTGTATTTTCATGAACTTTTTTCTTCGGAAAAACTATGTCCAATTTTTTTTCAAGTTGCCGTTTTTTGACACTTCAACGGTTTTTAGAAACTTTTTTTCATGTCAATTCAGCATTATAATATCTGTAAGATGAGGTCATTCCCACTTTCGAAATCAAATCAAAATGGTTTAGGAATTTCTCCAACGCCTTCTTGAATCCTCACAGAAGCTATAGCTTTAAAAAATTTTACAATTCTCCTTTTCGAAAAAGTACATAACTTTTCTCCTCAAATCTCGAAGGATTATTTTTATTCAAGAGCATATTTACTAGCGTGTTCGATTATTCGGCTTTTTTCCAAAAATTGCAATTTGAAAAAAAAAGGTTCCCGATTTTGAAATTAAGTAAAAACTGGATAACCGGTTTTATTTTACATAGTGTGCATGCAGTGAAAAGGCTTATAAAACTATTAAGAGTAAAGACAGCTTTTATTAAGGAGAGTTCAAGCCAACATAATTTCAAAGTTTGTTTTTGATAAAACGTAAAACCACTCGGGAGGCCCATGGTTCACTTTCTAGCAATATACAAAATGTTTTTTTAAATAGTGCTCACCCCTCGGCAGACAATGGCAAACCTCCGAGTGTCCTTCTGCCATAAAAAAGCTTCTTCGGAGGTGGAGTACAAGTGTAGATCGCTCCCTTTGTGTCACACCATCAAGGAGCAGAACACGAACTGGAGGAGAAGCTCGGCCAAACACGTAGAAATCGTTTAAGCGCCGAAATTTTATTTATTGGAAACAAATATGATAAACTGTTCATCCCAAATAACCTAGGGTATAATTTTAAAACTATTTAGGGTTTTCCCTTCAACTGCAAAAAGCTTTGAAAACTTCTAAAAACTCAAAACCTTTGCTGAGAGGTTAAGATTGATATGAAATAAAAAAAAAACAGGCAAAACGATAATTTTTCCGGACAAACGCTTTTTGATAAAACTTAACTATATTAGCAAAAAAAAATAAAAAAATACATAAGTGCTAAAGCACTGGTGATTACAAATATGTACGTATTGCAAGGGTGTTCAAAGTGACCTCCCCTCGCGAGCGATAACTCCTCCGCAATTGCTTTACTTAGACATTCACGGCGCAGTGACTGCACTTTTCTGGAGTTTGAAACAAGTTCTAGTCTCCAAAATTGCCCAAAGCTGTAGTCCATGGTATGCAGATCTGGTTAGTACGATGGCCATTCCGCAGCTAAAGTAAACTTAGAAAAATTTCCTTGAACCAATCTTGAACTTCTGATGTTCTATGAATATCCCTCTAGCTCGCAAAAAAAACTCAAAAATCAACGAAATGTTTTAGCCGTTTGCAACTTGCACTTCATTAGACTAAAATTGTATGGGCTAAAAAACTTCATACCCAAAACTGTTAAAAAGTTGAAATTTTGATGAAAATTTTTTAAATTTTCCAAAGTTTTATTTTGGTGTTTGGTTTTGGTTAAAGCTTTGACGGTAATATTATAGAAAAAAAAGTACTCGAAAAACCTTACGAATATTAAAAAAACAACCAACACGTGGTCATTTGTTTGAGTCACTCTACATTAAATTTTGAGCATTTTTAGGGGTTTAAGAGTTAATCAAAAAATGTTTGTAAAACTTTTTTCAATGAAGTATAGCAACACTGCACTTTGGCACAAAATATTTCTTAATAACATGTGACACTCCACAAAAACCAAACGAAAATTTCTACATCGGCTACATGTCAACAATCGAATGTCCAATTTGTATTGTCAACAACCACTTTTACAATATAGAACAAGAAAATTAGGTCATTGCTATTTCCAAAAAAAAAAGTAAGAAAAAAATGTAAAAACAATATACAAAAACATATGGGTGAGATCTACCCTTAATCTCAGACTTATTACACCTGATCCCAAGGACATAAACAAACACAAGTGGCTACAAATAAAAGTAAGCACGCGTGTTCCTATCTGCAGAGTATCGGCATGTAATGAATGAGCGATATGAGAGCACATTTGGACTTTTATGAATGAATGAATGGCAAGCAATTGCAATATAGTATATGCAACATATACCAACCAACTACCACCAAATCCAAGTCGAGCGATAAGAAGAACGAAGAAGAACCCCTAAAAAGTGGTGGCCACCACCGACAACGACAACAAGCCCAGACAGTCGGCCGGCATGCCAAGCCGTATTCCAATGTGATTCCACGCTGAGCAGCGAGTAGCAACGGTAGCAACCACCAAAAGGATCCACCGGGTTGCTGTTTTGTTTGGTGGTTAAACATATGTTTTTTGTTGACAAACAAATCAACGCAGCCGCCGCCGCCACCACAATTGTTTGTTGGCTACCAACTAGTGTACTTCAGCTCATTTTTGGGGAAACCCCC
>NW_016162777.1:25200-27596 GCF_001687245.7 Rhagoletis zephyria | reverse complement strand
AGCGGTCTCCGGCCTCCACCAGTGCTAATATTGGTGGTGGTTCTACACTGCTTCTGCTCTAATGTTGGCCAACTAAGTTGGTGGTGGAAACAGCAGTAGCAGCAGCAGAAGCACGGAAGCACAGAAGCACGGAATGGCAATAGTACTGGCACTGGTGGTTGTTTGGTTCCAAAAATAAATACCACCACCGACTATGATAACGATGACGAGGCTGATGATGATGACGACGACGAGCGGCAAGGCAACCAGTGAGTAACCACCAAACAACCAAGCAGTGCATCAGTGCGCCATCACAACACCGATAAACAATCGGAGAGATATAGCCGTAAGTATGGCACGAGTACAAGCTGGCGGCCTAAGAGCAAACGAATGGGGGTATGAAAATATAGGCTTCGAAAACAGCTGATTTCGGGAAGTGCCAAAACGTGCCAACGGTGCACGTGGATGTAGGTTACACAATAATACATGTGTCTAGACAATGTCTCGGTCTCGTTGTGTCGCGTTGCAAAAATAAAAAGGCAAGCGAAAATCTGCCAACAGTTTAAGGGTGTGCTCCAAGGGTGTTCGAAGGTACGAAGGGTTGGAGAAGAGCAGGAAAAGCAAAAAGTTAAGGGAGTAAAATAATGGCAGTAAAGGTGGAAAACAACCACCAACTAAGCTGTAGAGGATGCCGCCAACAGACTAGGCTAGGTCAAGGGAGGTGCCGTTACACACAACAATAAATTTCCAAGTATGTGCTCCTCCATGGCAATATACAACGTCACTGCATGCCATTCCTGCGAAGATATCCAGTGCGTAAGCACGTAGCAAACATAGTGCGGATGGAGGCGGCCGGCGAAGGAAGCTAGTAGCTGTCAGTGGTCTGCACGCACATTCATATGTGCTGGAAAGTGGTAAGCTGGTGGATACACACCTACTCAGTTACTCAATCGGCCACCTGCCCGCATTTAAATGTGGAGCAGCTGATGGATATTTATTTACGCATGCAGCCGGACAACAAAAAAGGAATAAGAATAAAAGAGAAGAGAACAAAGAACGAAATGAAATAATAAACCAAACGTAGGTCGTACTTGCGGGCGGTCTTCCCGACGGATGGCGGAACGGACGGGTAGGCACCTACCTGAGCAGGCGGCGACGAGGAGCTGGAAGAAGAAGGCGAATAGCCAGCATATGGGGCAATAGCATGACAGAACAAATAACTGCAAACGATAATGACGTCAACGACCCGCCTTAACAGACTAAAAAAACTACATATACAGTCACACTGCGGAACAAGAAAAAAAAACCGAACAGAAAGAAGCAAGAAGGCCAGCCGAAAATGTAGAACTTGCACCGGTCGAACGGTTCAACGGTCTGTGGCTTCGATACTGCAGAAATAAAGTACAAAAAACTGCTATGCATGCGCATACAAAGAACAGTGACAAAGACCGCAAACCAGGACAACGCAGGACCAATAGAATTTCAACAGGACTGGCAAGCGATCGAGACGTCCTCGTTAAGAGTGCATGAACTCGAAGCGCTGGCGTGCCTAAAAATGGACAGATGTTCAATTACGAGCGGCAAACAAGCACAAACACAACCCATACACACACACACAGCCAAACAAACATAGCGCGAGTGAGTAAATATGTAGTACATAGATAAGCAATGAAAAGAAGGCACACAGCTTGCTTGCCAACAGGACAAACAGCCGGCTGATGACTGTTAGCTCTCAGCCGACAACAGCGGCTGACAGTAAGTACCCCAAAGGCAAAGGAGGGGGAATGCAAAATCAACAACACAAAAATGTAGAATTTAGGAACGTTTGAAAAATACGCATTCACTAAGTACTTTTGGGTACAATTGTAAAAGTGTATGTACATACATAGCTTTGATATGAAGTACCTAACATAGACATAGTAAAAACAACAACAAAAACACACACACACAAAGGATCACTACGAGTACCTATGCACATGCGCGCACTGAAAGTACCAAAGAAATAATAAAAATAAAATTCCCAATTCATTGCAATAGGAAGTAGAAAATTTGGTACGCCTGCTGTTGCATTGATTGTATTCAAGGATATACTCCATGCAGAGGTACATATACATATTTATACGTATGTATGTATGAAAAAAATGATCGCAGCAGCAATAGCAGATGATGTTGCAAGCGGTGGATTAAGAGATATATACAAATACATATATGTTCGTGCATCAGCACAATTGGATCTTATAAGCACTATAATGTATTCATAGTCAGCTGTTGAAGCGACGCCAACGCCAACGCAACGCCAAAGTTCTATGTGGACGGGCCTTTAGTGGGTAAAGGCATCTGTGTAGCGCGGGTACCAGCACTAATGGCCAAATGATTCATTGGATTGAAGTAAGGCCAGCTGACACTATACCCATATG
>NW_016162777.1:10377-24882 GCF_001687245.7 Rhagoletis zephyria | reverse complement strand
ACATTTATGAAAACTGCTGTCTCTTAGTGGGTAAAGCCATCTGTGTAGCGCGGGTACCAGCACTAATGGCCAAATGATTCATTGGATTGAAGTAAGGCCAGCTGACACTATACCCATATGTATGTATGTATGTATGTGTGACTAAAAATGTTCCAACATGACAAAATTGAACTATAGATTGATCGATGTTGAATGTTGCAAATAAAATTCTAATAAATAATTGTGAAATCGCAGAAGATTAAAGATAAGCAGATGCAGATAATCAAAGCAGAACAAACGGATATTCAGGATTATCGCAGGTTCTGAAGTATTATGTGTTTTTTTTTTAACATTTCATATAAAAACTATTAAAACGATACAAAACAGTCAAACCCGATCGCATGCGCACAAATTAAAATCAAATTGCTTTGTGAAATTCGAAAAAACCGGAAACTCAAACGGTCATTGTATAATTTTTGGCGCGCCTATTACACTATTACTGCTCACGTCATTGAATGTTTCCTCGAATGTTGGGCCACGGATGGAACAAACTGTTGAAATACTTAGGTTGAATATGGTAAGGATCTTCTCGCCGACTCTAACAAGCATAGATAGACGGCAACATTGATCCGGATTAACGCCGCAATTGATCTGATTAAAATTATGCCTTGACAGACGGCAGTAAAGCGGATTTACGAGCCGCGAGGTCGCAGGTTCGAATCCCACTGTCAGTAGAATATTCTTTTGATTTTTTTTATTCATTCAATTATAACTTCTATATTTTTTTTAAGTTGTTTTTAGTTAGTTGTTTTTGACTTTTTTATCCGACTTCACAAAAAGGAGAAAGGTTATCAATTCGTCGGAATATTTTTTTTATGTATATGTTACCGCATAACTTTGGACCACGTTAAGCGATTTCTATAATTCTTTTTTTAAATGAAAGATGTTACCTCACAGGTGGTCCCATAATTATTTGATTTAAATCCGATCATCGGATCATGAAGAGATTAACGATAATCTTAAATTTTTATATGAGAATCGAAGTCGGTTTTGTTTTTTGCTTAAAAATTACCCTTAATAAAATTAAACTCTAAAAATTTAAATTAACCAATAATAAAACAAAAAATTTTAAATAAAATAAAACAAACAAAAATAAAATAAAGTAAAATTAAATATATAAATTAAATATAATTTTAAAAAATTTTAAGTAAAAATAAAGACAACTATGTATGTATGTATGTATGTATGTGTGACTAAAAATGTTCCAACATGACAAAATTGAACTATAGATTGATCGATGTTGAATGTTGCAAATAAAATTCTAATAAATAATTGTGAAATCGCAGAAGATTAAAGATAAGCAGATGCAGATAATCAAAGCAGAACAAACGGATATTCAGGATTCTAAAGTATTATGTGGTTTTCTTTTTTTAATAAACATTTCATATAAAAACTATGCAAACAGTACAAAACAGCAGTCGGCAATGTATGGGTCTTTCCAGACGAGTCAAACCCGATCGCAGGCGCATCAATTCAAATCAAATTATGGTCTGTTAAAGCATAGACAGACGGCAACGTTGATCCGGATTAACAGCGCAATTGATCGGATCAAAATTGTGCCTTGACAGACGGTAGTAATGCAAATTTATGAGCCGCGAGGTCGTAGGTGCGATGTCCACGGCCAGCAGAATATTCATTAATTTTTTTTTATTCATTCAATTATAACTTCTATATTTTTTTAAGTAGTTTTTAGTTAGTTGTCTTTGACTTTAGTAAAATTAAACTCCAAAAATTTAAATTAACTAATAATAAAATAAAAAATGAGAAATAAAATAAAAGAAACGAAAATAAAATAAAGTAAAATTAAATATAGATATTAATCGAATAAACTCAAAAAAAAAAATTAAGTAACAATAAAAACAAAATTTTTTTGGAAATCGCTCCAACCGAGGATTGAACCTGAGGTCTGAAGACTTGTAGTACGCAGCTCTCACCACTCGACTACCGCGGATGAAGTAGTTGGCTGCTTTGTTCGCGTATTTGCTTGCTCAGGGAGCGTAGAACACAAAGAAAATGCAAAACTAGCATGAACATCCACCTTGTCGTCGGTAATGCAGTCACCGTATTAATTTAAAGAAGTTCTTATTCAATTTTAAATGGATTCCAATCTGAATCAGTATGATGACTGCATTACCGATGAAAAGCTATATGTCCATGCTACTTTCGCTCTATCTCTGTATTCTACGCTCTCTGAGTTTTGGTCAGTGTTGTCATCGAATATTCCCTTGATCCGAGTTAAGTTTGGGAATTAACTCTAGGACTTAATCCGGATCAACAGCAGTTAATTCCCGAGATAATTCCCAATTAAGGAGTTGATCCGGATCAACGCTGCCGTCTGTCTATGCTTTAAGGGCCGTTTTCTCGTCTGCCTACTAAAAGTTGACAGCCGGTCTACTTTATCGACTTTTTATCGATTGCCTGTTATAAGCATTTGATCGACAAATTTGACAGGCGGTCAAAGCATCGCTTATCTTTAACAGGCAGTCTAAAGGGCGGCCCTAAGTCTCGATAAATCAGTTGTTCACGTTAACAACACACAAACTGACACATCAGAAGCAATAGTCATGGAGGTGATAATCGAAATATTTGGTGTTCTGTAAAGTCCTAGTCCAAAAAACAATTCTATTTGATATTTCGCTGCAGTAAAAAGCCAAACCAGTTCATTAACTAGTATGAGCCTACCAGTTCGCCAATTTCGAAGAACTTAAGCGGTCAGCGACTTCTGCCTTTGAATTGCCAAAGCCAAAAATAAAATTTAAATTAAATTTAAAGTTCTCTGCAACAGTGTGCGTGATCATGCTGATCATCATTACAAACATTCATTGTCGTCAATTGCTCTGCCTATACATATGTATGTATATCAGCTGCTAGCAATTTAGAAATTATTTTTATGTCTAATGCATTAATTCTATTTTATACGTAGCTGCCTGCCTATTGCACATTTACACATACAAACATATGTACATATGTACAAATGTACATACATACATCCTAAATGATAAAGCAAACAAATGAAAGAAAACTAAACGCATCTGTCAGTTCAAAAAATGGGCTGGGTCTCGGTTGTATGTATACATTACATACATATTTATATTTTTTTTCGTGCATCTGTTGGCTTGTCTTAAATAAAGACCTTTTGATAACCTTTGAAGCTGGTTAACAGCAGAAATAGTTGTGAATTATACATATTATACATATATGTATATATATTACATATTTATTTAATAATAACCTTTTTAAAAAATAACTTTACCTAAGGTCAAGACGGAAAACTGCAAGTAGCACATTTTAAAGTCATTACTGGGTTAATATACATGTGCATACATACAGTGGCGGAAAATTAAATAGAGACGCGACATTTTAACAAGTTTTGTCTATTTTTTTTATTCAATGTTTATAAACGTATAGCTAACTATCTAACAAAAACCACAAAAATTCAACAAAGTTTCATATAAATTCCAAAATTTTTTCATCAGAATTTTTCAAAAAAATTTTGGAATGTAGCAATAAAACCTAAATTTTAGTTTTACAAAAGTGAAGTGTGAAGTTGCCTCATTAATTTTTGATAATTTATTTGCTGACGGTGTTACGCATATTCTTCCATACAAAGACGAAGTATGTTCGAAAACTATTTGAAAATCAAGGGCTACTTGATATTCGAATTATTTCAGTCGAAAAATCCGATCTTAGAATTTGGTTGAAGAACGCCCTATCTCAGAATTCGGTTCAAAAGCGCCCTATTTCAGCTAAAAATACTCTGAAAATGTGCATTTTTGAACCGAATTCTGAGATAGGGCGTTCTTCAACCAAATTCTGAGGTATGGTGTTTTTAATTAAATTCTGAAATAGGGCGTTCTTGAAAAGTTTCGAACTGCCTGCCGAGAAAAGTAGAGCTTGCAGTCAGGTATCAATATGTAGTTGAATTTATCGTTACGACTGACTAAGGACTTTAATATCTATCTAACTATTCGCAGGAATGTTTTGTCTATCTTAAAGAGGATTTCCATGGCTCTGTAAGCTTCATATTTTTTATAACCTTGAACCTTGCCAAATGTAGTCTGAAGAAACACCAATCTCAGCGTTTTTCCCATAGGAGCATCAATCGAGTCTGGACTCATTTTGAACGCAAGGAATTTATTCGTAGTTTGTTTATTTACACATAACCTAAAAAATGGCAGTTTGCAACTGTTTGGCTGCCAAACAAGGATTTCCCTGGACATTTTTTGTCGTACATACTTCTCGTCGTTCATTAAGCAGCGTTCGAATTTCTGATCAAAAAATTCCTTCAGCAATTTTACTCATTCTTTTGCGCTAACGTTCTGGACAGAGTTTTTTTAATTAGTTTTTTTAATTAGTTCTCTCTCTTTCTCTTGTAAATTTCCTGCCTGAAGTGTTAGGATCTTTCTTGGTGTGGTAACAATTTCCTTTGACCCCTTCTATTTACCAAAAACTTTTTCAGTCAATTCGTCGGTCGGCTTTAAACCATTCCAACAATTCAAAAGCCTTTTATTGCGGTAACAACCACATCTTAGGTAACTTGTTTAAAATTCATTCAAGGCTGTCTGAAAGAGTTGCATTATATTTTCTCGCAATTTCAAATTTCCTTGCATCTTCGCGGGAAGAATACTCATTATATTTTGGCATTTAATGCAGAGCTGATATGATGCAAAAGGAGTGCAATGGGGTATAGTCGTTGTGCTGTGTATGCAGTCACAGTTGCACCGTTATACTCAATCCCGACTCTTGCGTCCTCGTTCGCGCACTCTGGGCAACGTGAGCAACCCATGTGCGAGATGTGGTTACCAATCCGAGTGGAGCCTTGGGTCACAACAGAAAAAGAGGGAGCTTCGGTGGGGCCACTCCGACTTATTCGTTTTAAGGGCTCACTGAAGTCTGCAGCGTCTGTTCACCAGTAGGTGCGGCTGCAAGCGGGTGTCTGTCTTGGAGCCAGCGGCTCTCTATATAAACGTGTATTTGGTTGCGAAACCACCTCCGTCCCAACAATGGGTTGTGCGCTGGGTTTGGGACCCGCCACGTAAAAACCCCTTCCAGTGAAGAAACACAACAATGCCTCGAATGAGACCCCCCTTATTATGACGACCGCGACAAATGTTTAAAGGACTACGATTTGAGGGCATGCACTTGGAATGTCCCAACCCTTAATGGGGAAGGTACCTCTGCCCGGCTGGTTGATGTCCTCGTAAGAACAAAAGCTGACATCACAGTCATCCAAGAAATGCGTTGGACGGGGCAGGGCACGCATTACCAGAGAGTTAGGCGACATACGGAAGGTTTCAAGACCAGGGCGTACTCCTGTAAGAACAACAATGGCGACCTAGTTACCGATGTTCAGAACGTACTTAAATTTGGAGGGAATACTTTTCCACGCTACTGAATGGTAGCAGCACGAAAAGTTGTGGAGAAGAAGAACCCGAGCCCGCAGTCGATGATGACGGGGTCGATGTTCCTCCGCCGGACCATGACGAGGTACGAGTAGCAATAACGCAGCTGAAAACAACAAGCTGCTGGAGCTGACAGCCTGTCAGCTGAGTTATTAAAGTACGGTGGCGAGGAGTTGATAAGGTGCATGCATCAACTCTTGTGCAGAATATGGTCAGATGAACGCATGTCCGACGAGTGGAATTTAAGTGTGCTCTGCCCAATTCACAAAATAGGGGACCCCGCCATTCGCGCCAACTACCGCGGGATCAGCCTTCTACGCATAGGTTACAAGGTCTTATCGAGCGTACTGTATGAAAGACTGAAGCCCACCGTCAATGAACTGATTGGGCCTTACCAGTGTGCCTTTAGGCGTGCAATTGCTGGCTTATGCCGATGACATCGATATCATCGGTATCAAAAACCGTTCTGTTCTGACTTTTCCAAGTTGGATAAGGAAGCAAAGCGAATGGGTCTGGTGGTAAAAAAGACGAAGTATCTCCTGTCATCAAACAGTCAGCTCATTCGCGCCTTCGCACCCACGTCACTGTTGACAGTTATAATTTCGAGAAAGTAAAGAATATCGTTTACTTGGGAACCAGCATTAACACCGATAATAATGTCAGCATGGAAATCCAACGCAGAATCACTCTTGCCAACAAGTGCTACTTTGGACTGAGTAGGCAATTAAGGAGTAAAGTCGTCTCTCGACGTACGAAAACCACACTCTATAAGACACACATCATGCCTGTGCTGGTGCATCTGATGAGGCGGCTCTTGGAGTTTTCGAAAGAAAGATTCTGCGAAAGATGTACGGACCTTTGCACGTTGGCGACGGCGAGTACCGCAGACGATGGAACGATGAGCTGTATGAGCTTTACAACGACATGGACATAGTGCAGCGAATTAAAATACAGCGGCTCCGCTGGCTTGGTCATGTCGTTCGAATGGGCACCGAAGCTCCAGCTCCGAAAGTGTTCAACTCGGAACCCGCTGGTGGTAGCAGAGGAAGAGGAAGGCCCCCACTGAGATGGAAAGACCAGGTGAAGAAGGACTTGGCTTCACTTGGCATTTCCGATTGGCGCCAGTTGGCACAGAAAAGAAACGACTGGCGTGCTTAGTGGAACTCGGCCAAAATCGCTTAGGCGGTTACAGCGCCAAATAAGAAGAAGAATATGATACAAAAATAAATAATCTGCATAAATAAAACCGGAAGAGCAAATAAAATTTGAAACAGCCATTATTTGGATACCGATTTTCACCGTTGAGTAAATTAAACACACCTCTCAATCAAGCTTTTGTTTGCTGAAAACAAAAAAAAAACAAAATTCGGTTACATGCACGTAAATTGTAAGCCATAAAACACCTTTACAGCAAACATGCATACATATGGAATTACCATTTCATTTGAAAAAAAACTTGTTTGAAAGAAAACCTCGAGCAGAACAACAGCAGAGAGTAGATAGAGTGATATTACAGAAATGAAATATGTGTAAAATATTACAATACATATCTGCATAAGTGCCTGTAACAAGGCGAGGTGATAGCTTCCGCTCTGATGAAGGCTGTGAACAACAATGCTACGAGGATGTTGTAATAATGACAAATTCAGCTGTCTGGGAACACTGAAGAGGAGAAAACTACATACATACATTTGTACTAGAAATGTTAATCCCGGGATTCCGGCCTTTTTAAGATTTCGAAAATCCCGGGATTCTTGGCAAATAATTTGCACTGTTGGCAATAATAGAAACTCCTTTTCTTGACCAGTATTGGCTATATTTCTTCTTTTATTTAATAATTAACATTTTTTTATAAATGTCTAGCTCATTATACATATAAAACCACGCGATAGTAAATTTTAAACACAAATATCAATATATTCGCGAAACCATGGGATAAATATAGTAAAATTGAAATGTGCTTAGAGAAGACGTATGGGTATCAAGTTAAAGAGGAACTCCTATAGAATTTAAACAGTTTCAAGTTTTTGGTGCAGGACTGGTAAGTAATTAAATTCTCCTTTTACAATTTTATCCTTGAAACTTCGCAATATTTGTTTTTGAAAAAATTATATGTTAAGTACTTATATAAACTCGATAACATCGTCGAATTTCGTCCTTCAAACTTTACCAGCTTAAAAAAATTACGTATTGTGAATTCAAAAAATTGTGTTTTTTTTTAATTTTAAAGTATTTTCTCTTGCATTTGGTACCCATATTTTTTTACATTACATTACATTTTTCAAATAATTTTTGGAATTAATCATATCTTTGAAATTACAAAGTCCTTTAAAATAAATCCTGACGTCAGAGGGAAAAAATGAAAACGCAACTTTAAATAAAAGTAGGTTTCAAACCCATTTATTTATTATTTATTTTATGGTAGGAGAGATAGAAGCAGTTTTTTCGATTTAAGTTGTTGAAAAGTAATGAATATCCAAATCGCGGGACTAGTCCTGGGGTCCCGGGATTGTGATAACGACGTCCAGAAAATCCCGGGATCGAGGAAAGCTGAAAAATTAACATCCCTAATATGTACATATAATAAAGATTGTCATGACGGCACACACAATGAAAAACATTTAATTTAGTTTTTATATAAAGGCGTACATGCGAGTATTCAGTGACGCAGGACATACAAAAGGACCCGAATATATGCCTATATACATATGTAGTACATATGAATGTATGTATGTATATATATAGTAATTCAATCTGACCACTCGTCGAGTTGACATATCGGCTCATATTGCAAACAAACAGAGGGGAATAAATATGAAGAAGCGGAATAAGGAAGCAGCAAGAACTGGAAGCGCAAAAGCAAACCCAAGCAAAAGCAAAAAGTGAGTTACTGAAGAGTACGTTAAGAGGACAACTTGTTCAAATATGCAAGTATTATACTGCTTCCTCAGCTGTTTTATGTTACGTGGAATAAAGCCACACCGATGCAGCACTGCAGTGAAGCTACTTACTACGTCACATAGACATAGATTGACTGAGGAAGTCCGTGCATACGCTTGAAGTTATGTGAAAAATATTCCTATCACAATGCAGCGCTGACGAAGGGACTGAGATTTCCTGTGCCATGGGCATAAAGCGACATTTGGACAGGACACAGCTAAAATTATTTAAAAGTTACGTCAGTTTCGCGTCCAAGTTGTGTCATGATCAAGATAGTATATTGTTTGATTTTTTTCTATTGTACGCTTTTGGGTGTTTCTTGCGATCGCTTTGTATGTATGTAATGCAAACAGTTACGCGTCCCGACCAATTCATTTAATATTTACTTTTACATTACATTTATTTGGTAGCATTACAGAAATAAATATTTGCTTGCGTGTAGTGCATTGAACTACGACAAAGCAGGGTTAACAAGTATGTCGTCCATATGCGGATTGAAGGAAAAAGGGCACACTCAGTTCGATGAGCAGTAGGAATGACAGGTAAAAATTGCGCTTGGGTCTGTATGCTGCAAGGATAATCAACAAAAGATTGTAATTTATTTGTTAAGCGAACACATACAGCGTCGGTCATATCCATAGTATCGGCACCACCATTTGCCATTTATGACATACATTTTTTGTTTATTTATTTATTTTTAAGAATTCAACAATTTTTCTTATTGAGCTTAAGGCCGTTTTTAATGAAAAGCTACTGTGGAAAAGCAACTACAATTTGAAAAGATGGTAGAAGTGATAGCTATTTCGGAAATCACCAGATTTCCTCATCAGACTTTTTCAGCGGGATTCGAACCGACGACCCCAGCTGACTCAGCCAGTTGTCTACGCACTGTGCTTTTTTTTAAGAATTTTAAATTAAGATACAGTTAATTCTCTAACAAAACCCACATAAACCCTTTAAAACTTTGTAAAAGACTACAAAAAAAATTAAACAAATTTGTACCCAAAATTTTAAACTGTTTTCTCAGAGTGTTAGATTTGTTTTGAGTACACAGTTTTAAAGTCCATTCAAAATTCTAAAAAATCAAGTAATTTTTAGCCACTTGAAACTTGCACATTATTAGACTAAAATTTAATGGGCTGTGTAATCAAAAATATTCTAGCACTTCTAAGACAAAAGTTTTCAATTTGGTTGAAAATTGGTTACATTGTTTTGTAGTTTTCTACAAAGTTTTAAACTTGAGTTTTTATGGGTTTTGTTAGAGAATGAACTGTAATTTAATTGAAAATTCTTAAAAATTAATAAATAAACATGAGTGACAAACAATATCACTTTGAAATTGGGGTGCTATTGTATTGACCAATACTGTATCTACACAATGCATAGATACTGCGTAGGAAAAATTAGAATCATTAAAAGATCTCGACTGGATTTGGATGAGACCCTCTCGCGGACGAATCCAGAAGCTTATTGCAGTACTGCTTAAAACATTTTTTAAATTAGAATTTCCATGTTTACCTTTTTTAATTGTATCCTAATTTTTTATGTACTTTTTTACTCTAATTTTTTTTTTATTGACTAGATACTTTATTTTTTATGTGCTCATTTTTATTATTTTTACTTATTTCTTTTTATTGCTCTTGCTGCTTTCTAAAATTTTAATTTTTTATTGTATGTATGTTTTTATTAATTACACAGGTTTACAAAAAAGTTTCTGCTTATTGAATTAAACCTCTATATCCCTGTTATTCGACGCGCCGAATGCGAATCCGAGGTCTGTTAGCCTCCATCACGTCAGGTTCGAGGTCATTTGAAGGTCCAGTAGGGAAAAATTCACTGAATAAACCTGAACATTTTTTTATTTCACTTTAACAAAATTTTTTAATTTTGTTATTTTTTCTTTTGTACGTTTATATTTTTTATATTTTCTTTTGTACGTTTATATTTTCTTTTGTACGTTTATATTTTTTATATTTTCTTTTGTTTTATTATATTCATTTACTAGAAATATTTGATTTATTTCTTTACTTTTCTCAATTGATCTCTTTACCCTACTTATTTATTTTTTATTTTTCCGATTTAGTTTTTTACATTACTACTTCATTTCTTTTATTTTTTTAATTTAAATTTAACTGAATTTCATTTTTCTTTGTTTTTTATTTTTATTTTAGTATATTTGCTTAAATTCTTTACAGGCTATACATATGTTTGTATAGATCCAAACAACATTCAGAAATACATTTTAGCACCATGTGTGGAAATAAACAATTCATAAAAACACATTTGCATACATATTTACAAATTTTTTAAACAGCTGGCCAGAGATACAAGTAGTCATCAAATGGCGTGCGTCTAATTAACCCAGGCAACCAATTAGAGGACCCTATTTTACAAGACAAGACTTACTTCAGAATAGCCATATGTCGCACCTTTCATTCACATGCTATTTGAGGGAATTTTTGACCGAGGTCAGGGTGTTTTTAGAGCCTTTAACTATGTATAAGGAAAGTAAAAAAGTCAATATAAAACAATTTCAAAAATGCACCACTATCAAATCAAAATGGCCTTAGCGAATGTCGTTTACCTAAGCAATATTGCTACACTTAAGGGTTGCTACGCTTAGCAAAATACCGGTCAGAAAAGTCAATAAGACAATCAAAATTCAATATTAAATCAATCACTTTCGCCTATTGCTTATGCAATTTTCATTGTCTTTAGAATGTTTGACTATAGGTAATGGGGAAAGAAAGTGTGTATCTGACTAATTTTCCGAGTTCAATGACATTACACTACGTAACAAAATTTAAAAAACAATATTGGTTTTAATTTATTTGCTGAGAGTTTGAATTTATTTGCTGAAAGTTTAAATCCCAGGGTTAAATTTTATTTACCAAATGTTTAACTTAATATAAGTAGGTCCACAGACGAAATTTTTCCATATTTTTGGAGCAATGCGCACGGACTGAGCAAATAAATTGTTTAAACTAAAGCAATGTGACTAATTAATGTGGATAAGATTAAAAAAAATGCATACAGTGACTCAAACAAATGACCACGTGTTTTTTTTATATTCGTAATATTTTTCAGCTAAATTAGTTTTGTTACTTTTATATAAAAATATCGTCTAATACAAAATTTGGGAAAATTCAACAAATTTGCATCAAAATTTCAACTTTTTATTTTGAATTTTAGGAAAATTTTCTAAAAATTCAGAACAAAAAGTTGAAATTTCGATGAAAATCTGTTGAATTTTCCTAAATTTTGAATAAAGTTTGAAGCTGTGATTTACACAGTTTTGGTTAAAGCGTAGATATTTTTATATAAAAATAACAAACAAAAATTTAGCTCGAAAAACATTACGAATATTTGAAGAAAATCAACACATGTTCATTTGTTGCAGTCACTATATATGTAATATTAACGATTTATTCAAAGGTGACTAAGTCCTACCGTAAGTGTAAATTGAAATTGCCTAAGTCCATTCCAGCCAATCATATTGTGCTCGGCGACTACGGATTGTGACATTTAAGTCGTTACATATAAAACTTGCCTAAGTCCACTATAAGAAATTTTTGGGAAATTTTCTTCAAAACTAACTAAGTCCATATGGTATTTTGCAAACGTGCTTAGGTCCCACATAAAGTTTTCTTCATTTTGAATACTTTCATAACTTTTCATTTTTGCAAATTTGCAAAAGCTAGTCGAAATAGACAGCAAGAAAAAAAACCACCATTTCCCAAAATTTTCCTATGGTGGACTTACATAGGTAGGTTAATATGTATCGACTCATACATAGATATCGCACACCGCCTTCAAAAGGATCACAATTCAAAATTACACGTTTGTCAGAAAATGAGAAAAACTACATCTTAGCACACGATAATCCTATGGGCAAGGGAGACTTTTCCGTAGGCTTTTTTAACAAATTATAACAAAAATTTGGTCCAGCTTTTGCTGAAAGGTAAGTAAAAGCTCTGTGTACATTTTCGGCGCATAATTTCAAATTTTGCGTTGTGCCTCTTATGAAGACGGTGTGCGATATGTCAATTCCGTAAATCAAAAACAACAAGCAATATCATTCCATTTGCCAAAGCTCCTCTTTGCGTGAAAATTAATACAACTCTGGCAGACATCAGCTGTTGGTGATAACATAAGTTGTGTTCGATAACAAAATTAGCCAACACCAGCCAAAGAGAAGAAAAGCAAAAAAGCAAACGAACAGAAAATTAAAGCTCAGTTAGTCTAGACTCAACTTAACTTACCGTAAGAAATCATCAATGATTACTCAACACGTCAACTTAAGCCAGAAGCGGGAATATTTTGTTTTTGTATTCTCTTATTCAGCTGTTTGGCAGTTTGCTGCCTAAAATGCCACATCAAAAAAATCATGCAAACAAATATGCTTGCGATCATTTATTTTTGAGAATTACAAAAACGAAAATCTGGCAAGCCTGATTCCCTCACCGCTCTCAATTTCCGCAAGGCCTTAACTTAAGAATCTAAAACCTACAGGTGCTTAAGTTTCTTACGACAAGTTAAGTTTTAACTAACCGCCAGCACAGTTTCTCATATAACAGTGTGGCCAAAATATTGAGTTAAGTTAAGTTACGGAAATCAAGTCTAGACTAACTGAGTTTTAAGCCATCACTTGCAAAAGGAGGAAGAAGAAGACAAACCAGCTGACTTTGTTTATGCTTTATTTATAAACAAACTGATATTCATTTTGCCTCCATGGAAGAAAAAAATTAAAGTTCAATGTTCGCCAGGAACATTTCTGGAAGTAAAAACTAGATAGCACTATCATAAAGTCATATAGCAGGCAACCAATTTTGTTTGTTTACAAAAATTGCAACCGTATGTTTTCAGATCGTATATTTTCGTGATGGATAATTTTTGCTGGCTAAATTTTTTCTAGCACAACATGAACGTTTCTCTTGCAGCAAAATGGAAAGTTTGCTTTCGCAATTTTTGAATTATGGATAAATTTTTGTGTAGTCGAACGCATTTATAACCAAGTTGTCACCAGAGCAGTTGGATTTTCGCCTAACGTCAAAATTATGTATTTGTGTACACATACATAAATGCAACTACTTGATTTACTTAATGCTGTTCAAAACAAAAAAAGATAATCGCAATCAGATAAACAAAAAAAAAAGTAGAATAAATATTGTAAAGCAAATCAAAATAATTATGCTCGCTGCGCCGCCGACAAACTGTCATCCAAATCTATTGTGAACTGTCACTCTACGATTATTTCTTTTACTGCTAATCATGGTTGCCACGGTCGCAGAAAAATACTTACCATCCAACTGAAAAAATTACCAAATCTAAAAAATGTCTACCAATAAATTTTTTTTATTTATTTCAATAAAAACCAAAAATTCTTTTTAAAGAACTTTTTGTTTGACTAATGATATGATATTTGAGATCATATTAATGGCATCTTTTCGGCTTGGTGATTTGTTTAATATTCATAACGTTTTTCAAGTACATAAACGTTTTTGGGTTTTTTTTTTTTGTTTTGTTTTTTTGTTTTGTATAAGAGCATTGTTTACGCTTCAAACAAACCAATAAAAAATAAACGATTGAAGCTCTATGAAACATTCAGACCAAATCAATACTCTGAATTTTTAGAACAATTTAAGATATGGAGTTTTATAGCTCATGGAATTTTAGTATAACCAATCATGTGCAGCTAAAATTTCTGCTGATTTTTATTCGACCTCCCAAAAAGGAGAAGGTTATCATTTCGTCGGAATATTTTTTTTATGTATGTTACCGCATAACTTGGACAACGTTAACCGATTTATATAATTTTTTTATAGGAAACGTGTTGCCTCGCAGGTGGTCCCATACTAACTTGGTTTAATCCCGATCATTTGATCATGAAGGAATTGACAATCTTAAATTTTTATATAAGAATTGAAGTCGTTTTTTTTTTGCTTAAAAATTACTTGTTTGCCAACAAAATACTTCAACAAAAATCTACCAAAATGAAAAATATGTAACTTTTTACCAACCCAAATTTGTACTACCAATTTCGGTAAGAATTTACTAAAGCGGCAACCCTGCTGCTAATACTTTTGTTTACATTTTTCTTTTTGCTTTCCTGTAGATCTACACT
>NW_016162777.1:0-9759 GCF_001687245.7 Rhagoletis zephyria | reverse complement strand
AATTTGGTCACCTAGTACCAGCACACAAATTAGTAAATTGGAAAAAAATACAATATAAACTCTCCAAGCACATTTATATCTTTTGCAGCGAAGGCGAGCTAGTATGAGCATTGAAGAAATCTATGTTAAAGATTAAGAAGCTAGAAACGCGGAGGGAGGAATCGGACCTAGTCCTCTTTATAAAATCATTAACAGTCAAATCGATTCCCCGGAAATCCTGGAACAATTTTGACTAGTTTGTAATAAACCTGGCTTAAGATCTAAAAGGATATTAGGTACAATAAGAAGAGCAAAAAATTATTTGCTACGAACCAAGGAATCGAATAGCTAATACATACTACGTTTATACGCACGTATTATTTGCAAATAACAATTTGCAAAATGGCAAACTTGTCCGTATAAACGCTGAGTTAATTTTTTATTTGCAAATAACCAAATCACGCAAATAAGTATTGATTAGTGGTACTATTTGCAAATAAGCACAAGACGCCGCCATTCTTCGGTTTATTTTCTTTTTCGATGGTCGTCTTATTGTGTTTTTATAATCAGACAATATTAAATAAGAATTTTTCACCGTCGAATAAACACCATATCCCTGCACCATACAAGGGATATCCCTATAATTATTATTTTTGTACTTTGTTTAAACGAAGGGTTTTGAACTTCAGTTCAATTTGTACGTGAATACTAGCCTTATGTTTGTCAATCATCTGGCATCACCAAAAGGAAAGTTAACCAACACAAATAAAACAAACAAACTAGGCAGCACTGAAAACGCGTCCTGTGAAATTGCCGTCCTTTGGCAATGTTTAAATTTAAGGATTTCAGCGAGCTAGTGTAGGAATGGAGAATGAAATGAAAAAGGAATATAGGTTTTAATTATTAAAAAAAAAACAATAATTGCAATTAGAACTCAGATCATTTTCCATTTCAATATGGTAATCACTTCGTGAACACTTGCTATACTTGGCAATTAAAGCCGGCCTTGGCAGCACTAGGACAAGCAATTTCATCAAAATTCCACACATTACAGAATAGTAAAAATACCAACAACACACCAAAAAATGCAAATAGTACAAACAAAAAAACTAAAAACAGAAAAGTACATTGAAAGCCAAATATTCGCAGAAGGGGGCTTGGCAAGTTGGCTAATGAAAAGCACCTGGGTATTATGAAAATGCCAAGCAGATACCGCTACCAACAGCATAATCACGCAGCAAGCACACACACAGCTACAAACCCACAGGCATACACAAGCAAGTACAAATCCTCTGGTAGTAGTTAATTAATGGGATTAATTGAAAAAATGTAAACAAAATAACAAAGTAAAAGCTTTACAGCCCATCCGACTGCTGGGAACTCTACACAATAGATAAACGCTCACTTCCCCCACAAGTGGAAAGCGTAAACCCTTTGCAGCTCACCAACTAAATGGTACGCGCAATAGATTGGCTATAAATCGATTAAATTTAAACTGTTTCTTACACTAATTGTATTTTCTTTACGAACAAACGGTGTAGACGTTAAGAACTGCATGTACACAGGTAAATATCGTTGTGAAAATTATTGAAAAAAAAAGATTAAAATAGTACAAAAACGACTCACCAATCAATGTCAACCTCTGGTTATTTGCATCGTTTATTTTCACTTTGTTAACACAACATTTTTATGCACATACAGTCTCATTAGGGAATTGTACTTGATTCGGGTTAAATACGACTATTTCGCAATAATTTTTCTCGAGGAAAACTGCCAAATTTATAACAAAATTGCACAGCACAATAGAGTACGTGACCACAGCGAAAAAACGACCACATTCACAATGGCTATCGGCGCTGCACACATATGTCCAAACAAATTTATAAAAAAAAGTTTTCCCAATTCACGGTAGCACAACATGGCAAGAGCAACAAAAACACCACGTTGTGTGAAGCAGCCAATGCAGCAGCAGCGGTACAGCACGCACCGCGGCAGAGCAGAGGACAATCGTTTTCGATCGTTTACGTTCGGAGACTCCTTTTACCAACTATTGTGACTTTTACAAACGATTTTCACACTGAAATTCATGCTAATTCTAGTACATAATCACATTTTCATTGATCAAATTGGCAAGATTATTAAACTTTGTTGCTTGCATAACACTTACAATGCGAGTTTGTTGAAAATTACGATGAGATCCAGCGCTACTATGTAAACACAGCAGCACACTTTTATGTGTTCATTGCCTTGTACTGCTTCACACACGAATGCATTCCAAAAGCTAGCAGCAGCTAATCAGTAAATTCAGCGTCAGCGTTGCAATGCACAATGTTTGTGTGTGAAAATTTTCTCACAAATCTTTCAGTACGAAAAGTATCGCTTGCTTATTAATTGTTTATTAATTTAATTTTTTTTTTTAAATACTTGAATGTCTATAAACACAAATCAATTTTCGCTGCTAACTTGCACCGCTGCAAAGGTGTTGAAAAATATTCGAAAGGGTTAGGAAAAATTCACAATAGTTGCTTATCAGAAATTGTACTGAATGCAACCCTGTGCTAGTAAAATGTGGTTCACATCAGCGCCAACTTTGGTACTCGGGTTAGGCAAGATAGGGTTTTCGAAAGTAATTGGTATTGCTTAAGTTATTTGATGATAAGCCGATAAGTCTAAAAGAAATATTTACTTTTTGTAAAACTGCTGTTTGAAAAAAAAAATTTAAAGAGGCCATTATTGTGATCGTTAGACGGAAAACAGCTCGTTTGTTAGAATAAGGACCAAATTTCCCGGCATGGTATTTTTTTTTTCTATTATTGACTATTACTATGATGGAAAAAAAACAGACAAATAAATAACTAAGGAGGTTTCATTCCGAGTTTATCAAGAGCTAGCACGGAGGATACTAAGTTCTTTAATATTTTTCATTAAAAGTAATACCCTTGAGTTAGCTTTTACCATTTCCTTTGAACATGTCCAACAGAAGAATCATACACAACACAATTTTTTGCTTATATAGCAACCATTTTATTTCATTTATTTAATAAGTATCTCATGCGATAAACAGTAAAGAATATAACTATTCGTTTTTGAACTTTTCTTACAATGAACAACAATTTATATACGAATGTCTCGAAGTATGGATGTATGTATGTACGTTTTTATACTTTAAAATGTCTGCAACATGTGAATTTGCCTAACTTTATTTTTTCTATAGTTTTCCTTATTTTACTTCATACAATAAATTTCATGAACGCAGTGATTTCTACATTTTCTGAGTATTAATATTTATATGTGTTTTATTTTAAATATATCAATTTTTAAATACACATACGTTTTTAATGGAATGATGTAAACATCCTTTCGTATATTTTTCTTAAATATGGTATGTATGTATGTATGTACATACATATTATATGTATATTTTATTGTAAACTCATTTGATTGTGTAAATTCCCTAAACGATTTGCAGCAACCCAAGGTGCTTTGATCATTCTTTGAAGTTTTTTATTCAGGATTTTGCTTCAACATATTACGAAAAAAACATGATATAGGGAGAAGCATTTTTACAGTTTTTTTCAGATTAAAACTTAAAAAAAAAACTTTTTTTTTGCAATACCTTTTTTTCTAATAGCAGTAATAAATTGAAAGTAACGATATTATATTGGTTAACTTATTTTCGTTGCTTACTAAGTTAAAGTAATTTCTATTAAGAATTTTCAATTTCTTCTTAAAGCTTTGTTATTGTTAAACGTCAAATATTACATGTATTTTCAATACATGTTTTCCAGCGGGAGAGTTTTTCTCTTAATATTTTGCATTTTTGACTCACTTTTGTAATAAACCTATTTTCAATTTATGCATTTCGTTTGATTCCCCAAATATTCCTCAAACTTTTGCCTTTTTATTTGTATTAAGTGTTATTTTACATATTGCATATACATACACATATTGTTTATGTTCTTATTTCCATTTCGCTTTTGCATGACATTCAAAAAGTATTTACCTAACCAACTTTCAATATGATTTACGTGCTTCTCATTTAAGTACGCCCAATACAAAACAGATCTTCTCGTAACTTTTTTTTTAATTTTAGTTACATGTTCTTTTATAAACGATAGATTTATTATATATATGCAATATTCAACTTAAATTAAGGTACATATGTATATACTTTTCTTTAAATTATTTTATAATAGCAGCATTCGTTATAAAAATTTCCGCCTTTTTGTATGTAAATCGATTCATTGGAATGTATTCAATAAGCATGTAGCATCTTCCGTTTAGTTGTCCAGCTATTCGTATTTGCACTTATTTGCTGGTCACAAGATTCAAGAACTCCTCCCTAGTCTTGGGATCGTCACGAAAGACACCCAACATGGTTGAGGTAACAGTTTTGCTGTTGATTTTCTGCACACCACGCATAACCATGCACATGTGACTGAAAATAAGTGAATAAAATCAAATATATAGTTATAAGAGCGTGCATATTAATAACATGATTAACAATAAAATGTTGATGTATTGGCAATAAAATAATAATTATAATAGTAAATGACTTAAAACTTACACTCCTTCTATAATGACAGCAACACCAGCCGGTTGTACAGCCTGTGTGACGGCGACAGCAATTTGCTTAGTCAAGCGCTCCTGCACTTGCAGACGGCGTGAAAAGATCTCCACAATTCTGAAAGAAGAAAAAAACCAAAAATAATTGTAAGTTATGTATATGAATATTTTTATATACATACATATGTACATAAAACATTATTTAATTATTTTTGATTTACACACCTTGCCAACTTGCTGAGTCCCAATATCTTATTGCATGGCAAATAGCCGATGGAAACTTTTCCATAGAATGGTACCATATGATGTTCGCACATAGAGAACATTTCAATGTCCTTAACGACAACCATTTCATCGTGATCCTCATCGAAGACAGCGCCGTTGAGAACATCTTAGAGCAAGAAAAATAATAATTATTAATATACATACATACTTGCATACAAATGGAGTGAGAGTGCGAATAAATAACACAATATCATGAATTTTTGTATTTAAGACTATAGAAGTTTATAATTTGTTATGAAAAATAACTATGCATACTAAACATAAAGTAAAATTTTATAAAAAAGAGATAATAAAGAAATCTACCATTGACCCCGACGTGATTTGAACACGCAACCTTCTGATCTGGAGTCAGACGCGCTACCGTTGCGCCACGGAGTCATGTGTCCGGACTTGAGCAAATGCACTACATAAGCACGTGCATGCTACCCCTCACCAACAAACACATCGCCAGAGAACGTAAAGTAGGTATAAATTACGTAAAGTATAAATTTACGTTCTCTGACATCGTTGTGACCATTCCCAATAGTATGTTTTCATTTTTTATTACAAAAAGTAAAATCTACAATTTACATATTTAGTCCTTTTCGCGAAATTATGGTATACACTAAATTTTACAGGGGGAGCGTTTTTCTCTAATTTTCTGTGCTAAAGCTTGCAATGTCAAAAACAAAATTTTGCATGTGATAATTAACTAATAAGTATAATCGAACTAATTTCTTATTTTTTTAATTTTGTATGGCATATTTTTTTAGTTAAACGTTAGCTGCAATTTGAAGTTAGTGATTGATTAGACTTATCAAAAATCGTGCCACCATGGCTTCAGCAATAGAACCCATATATATAACACCGCATTATACTTATTTTGGTGCCAATTTGAATATTTTTGATATCCTAATACATGCATATGTAATTGTTGAACTTGAATGAAATTTGTAAAAAGCTACTGATTTGCGAAGAAATATTTCCGGCTCCTATGTGCGGCCTACGCATCAAAATACTCTCAACTAAAAATAAGGTATGCGTTTTGTGACAACAACCACAAAAAAAAATTATTTACACATTCCTGAGTTTCGCCCGAAAAAAAAATCACCCGAATATTTTTCATCCGCCCATAGTAAATACATGGAAACGAAAAATGAAAAGTGAACCGGTTCGGGGAAAATGAAACTCATCATAAGGCTGATTATAAACAGGGACGTGAACCGGATTAATCGCTTTTTTACTAATTAACTGAACCATTAACTGAACCGAATTTTTTTATAAATGTTTGATCGGAACCACTTTTTATAAATACTTAACGTGTGTTAAAACTAATAAAATAATCATTATTTGTGATCAAAAAAAATTAAAATAAAATAAAAATTATTTCCGTTGAGCGAAAAAATAAAACTGAGCAGTAATAATTGTTTTTAAGCGAAAAAAATTAAAATCATAAAATAATGATCAAATGCTGATTTAAATTATTTTACTCATAATGATTACCTCCCTGTTTTTTTTTTTAATTCCCGATAATCGAAACCAATCCAAAGGTTCAAAACCGTTTCGAACCGCGACCAAATTTTTTGTCCGGTTCATATCCCTGATTATAAAAAAAATGTCAGCCTTATCATGAGTTTCAGTAAAAAGTGTACATATTCATGTTCAAAATTAAAAAAATAAAACAAATCCAATCGACTTGACCCCGACGTGATTTGAACACGCAACCTTCTGATCTGGAGTCAGACGCGCTACCGTTGCGCCACGGAGTCATATAGTTACACGAGCGCAAATGACGCTTTCAAACACAAGCACTGAGTCAATAGATAAAAACCTCAGTCAACAAAATAAGCAAGAGAACAAGAGAGTAAGGAAAATATGCTTTTTGACATTGAACTTGTGCTGCAGAAAGCTTAAGTGCGAAAAGCTTTTACTCTTCAAGAGAGTAAGAGAAAAAATGCAAGCATCGTAAGAGAATGTAGCAAATTTGCAATCTGTGTACGTGCAAGTTTGTAAAAATATATTTTTCTCAAAATTTCTATAGTACAAAAACTTTAAGCGCAGCAATTTTGGCCAAATGTCAAAAGAAACAAAAAAATAATGTGTGAAATTGAAAATCTTTAAATAGAAATCTTTGGAAGAAAATGTGGCTAGCAAATGCGTTTTAAATTTTGTTGTGGTATAAATTTCGATGTAAATTTTTAATTTCGTAATTGACGTAACCGAAATGTATTGAAACTTAAAATATTTGGTTAAAAAGTAAAAGCGATGAATAAAAAGTTATGCTAAAATTGCTTAGAGATTATCATATTTATTTAAAGATTCTTAATTTGCTTTTTACTGTAATAAAATATAAAATATGAATTAAATTTTTATTTTAGTAATAACTTTTCTAGCATTAAGAAATTTACTTTCTAATTGCATTTTCTTTAATTTTATTTTCGTACTAATTTAAATTAAAACAGAAAAAAGTCCTGCAAAATAAATATTTTTACACATTTTGACCCCGACGTGATTTGAACACGCAACCTTCTGATCTGGAGTCAGACGCGCTACCGTTGCGCCACGGAGTCGTGCTTGTACGATGGCGTAAATTAGCCATATGAGCACGGGCTGGGTGGTGTGGCGAGTGTGTCGACAATAAAACGTATGTAATGATTGAATAATTGATTTATGATTCTCAGCTAGCAGTTAAATGCAGATAACTAAAAATGGGGTTGTGCAAATATAGAGTTATTCAGATCTTTGATAGCAATTATTTCTGATATGTGCATGTTTTTTAAATTTTTGCAGACAGACTTTGGCAAACTTAGTCATAGAGCGATACTCAGTTGAACAACGCGTAAAAGGGATCCAAACGTTGATGCCGATAAAAAAAAACAAGCATTAAGAGCGATGAGACACATTTTTACCTAAACTACTACGTTACCAAGCAGAACTGCGCCCGCTGCAAAAAAAAACTATGGTAGCCACGAGTGATTGTTTGGTGTGGTTCTTCAGCTGGCGGAGTCATAGGAACGTACTTCTTGGAAAATAATACGTGCAAAGAAAGGTCTATCGTCATACCAGTGTTGCCAAGTTTTGGATTTGAAAAAGCACTAAAACCCAAGAAAAATCGCGTTTTTTTCGGAAAAAGCACAAAAGTTTTATCGGAGTATTTAATGGACTTTATATGCATACAAATTTTTATGTAGGAATGCTGATTTAAATTAATAAAAATTAATGTTTCCTGCTCGATGGTCGAATTTTTTCCGTTTTCTATAAAATCAAATCTATTCATTCAATCGACGATAACACTCTTGTTCTTTTTTTCTAATTTGTAGCTGTGTCTAGCGTTGCCGCTTCGCTTAGATTCAAGTAAAATTTATACATTTTTTCCTAACTGTTTATATGTTAAATTTCTCTTCGTTTTGCATAATTTTTTATAAAACTCCTGTCAAACGAAAGCAAAAGCAAAAAGTGAAGTTTCATGAACTATGTGCAGTCTCTTGTGAACTCGTGAACTGAAGGAACATAAAAAACTTTTCTTTCCAACTGCTTGACACCTGAAGCATAACGAATTTTAATGTGCCTTATTTGAGCGCATAGTGGGAAAAATCTTTTTGTGTCGAAAATTTGTTGGCAAACAAATATCCTGTGATTTATTATTTATCTCATAAAAAGTACTCGAATCGAATCCAGGGCTCGAATCCAAACATCCGTCCACGGATCGAAAACGATATGAAAGAAAATCACGTGATACGTCATAATCCAAAAAATGTATTTTTACGTGACGAATAGTACGATATCGTATGTGACGATTCGGGCCCTGAATGGGACAAGGGTACGATCACGTATGTCATAATCCGAAATATGTCTTTGTTACGTTACGAATAGTACGATCACGTATGTCATAATCCGAAATATGTCTTTGTTACGTTACGAATAGTACGGTATTGTATGTGAAGATTCGAGCCCAGGATATTAAAAAAAAGTACATAACATTTGGTTGCCCGCATAAAATAAATAAATTACCAGGGCAGTTAACAAAAAAAGGACTGTCCCGTACAATGCGAACATCTGCGGTCTTATTGAAATACCCTATATGCGCTTTAGACTTTTCGGTACGCTTCTAAAAAATTTGTGTGAAAACCGAATTCGTGAAAATTAATAGGGTTGCCAGCTGAATAATTACTTGTATTAAATTAGGTATTTTTTAATTATGTACATATTTGAACATGGGCGTAAATTTATTTTGATTCGATATGTATTATTTCTTATGGTTGCCAGCTATGCCATCTTTTTTGCACTTTTTTCTTAGATTTTTTCTTGATTTTTTTGTCTAAAAGTGGGGTACGGTGGAAACTTACTATAATATTTGTGCTTAAGAATTAGTTGAAGATATTTACATACAGACTCACATATGTAAGTATGTATGTACATATGTATTTATAATAAGCGTATGTCACGTGTTTCTACTTATATGTACATACATACGCAACTACAATTTACTTTACAGACAAACATATGTACATATTTGTGCATAAGGAGGCCAATAAATGTGTGCTACTACTTTCAATCTCTCAAAACCATTATAAATACAGCTTAGTTTTCTTAAATTTAAATTATGTATTTATTTATTTTTGTTTATGCTGCAACTTGATTGCATTTTTTCGCCCAGATGTTAGATGTTTGAGAAAAAAAATAAATAAAAAATTGTGAAAAATTGGCAAATTTTTTGTAAAACTGAACAGGTTTGAAAACCTGTTGCTATGATTTGTTCTGAGCTGTTTGTAAATCTTTGGCAATTCCAGTTTTGTTATTGTTTTGGAGTTTATATCGTCTGGGTGTTTGTTTTTGTAAACGTGTCACACAAAACCGATAATATTTGGTTACGAATTCCAGTTTAAAATGAAAGTTCCTTGCCTTCAAATGCTGGCAAGTCAATGTATAAATAAAAGTTAAAATTTTGCT
>NW_016162776.1:36259-40674 GCF_001687245.7 Rhagoletis zephyria | reverse complement strand
AGCGAATCATGGGAGTTTTTCTTTTCTTTAAATATTCCTAAACTAAGCTAAGTAATGTACCTTTACAATCCTTTCATATTTTAAGAGAAATTATCTCTAGCTAGTTTTATATTAAAAAAAAAAAACAATAACGTACGCGACAATTTTTCTCGTAAGTAATAAAATGTATTCATTGAGAACTCTTCCCGCCACCGTTTCATTGTTTTACAACTATTCCAAATAATTTAAATGGAAAATTTGCAATTAACATTGGTTTTGATGTATTTGATTGAAATTTTCGTACTTAAAATAACGTATGCGACAAACTTTAAAGGGTAATGAAATTTGTTTTACTTCGGTTGGAAAGAAAATTTTACTGTATATCTTTAACTGGAAGAATTCTCGCTTAAGAATTGTAATCTGCATTACCTGCGACTGCCAATATACAAATGACATAGACATACAATGTTTTTGCATAACGTACGCGACATTAGAATACTATCAGAAGCAAATCAAAAGGTTACCGTTAACCGAGCTCTAACTTCTCCTTTTTATAGTTAGTTGTTATTGCAAATTTGATTTTAAGATGTAGTTGTAATGTTTCAAATATCTTAATTTAGTTAATAGGAAAGAGAAAATAGTTCATTTCATTAGAGAAAACTGAGTCGAAGAGACACTCAGTTTTACTCTTAAATTTTTGAGATTTAAAATTGCAATAAGCTGAAATACTTCTATAATATAAAAATTCGAGTATTTTACTCTTATTAATTCATCTTAAAAACCCTTTTCAGTTGTTTTTATTTTTTCAGTCCTGGTTAACATTTTCATGGAAACACCCATATATGATCCGCTAAAAAGTACAAATATGGCAGGAGCAGACTCTTAAATATTTCCAGTTATTCAAATTAATTAAATAATCGAGGAAACCTCAATTTTTCAAAGCTGACAAATGATAACATTTCTTCACTCAGCTGTTTTTTATAACGCGTAAAACTTATTTATTATATTTTTATTTACATTTACTCAAAACATTTATTAAAAATTGTGGCCCGTTACCTTCACAATAATGATACATAACTTAAATAATTATAATTTAAATCCATAAAAAAGTAAGCTAAAAACATACTTTAACTAAATAATGTAACTGCATACAATATATATGTATAGTTAATCATATAATGTCTTAAAACCCAATTTCGAACAATTTTAATTTCTCTGCAAATTTTAATTTTATTTCTTTATCATACTGCTTGTAAAGATATTAATTATCGTAATTATTTCCTATTGCTGTAAACTGTTAATGAAAACTTAACCTTCAATTTTAAACCAAAAGCTCAGTTTACTGCTAAAATTTACTCGTATCCATCACATCTACGTTACTGTTATATTTACCCATAGTCGCACCAAACCAACAACCACTTAGCTAAATTTTACACGACTAAAACAAAAAGCGTATGTAATCTTGAAACCCAAAAACAAGTAAAAATCTTTTAACATCAGTT
This sequence comes from Rhagoletis zephyria, assembly GCF_001687245.7. Classification (NCBI taxonomy): domain Eukaryota; kingdom Metazoa; phylum Arthropoda; class Insecta; order Diptera; family Tephritidae; genus Rhagoletis; species Rhagoletis zephyria. Next base: position 39,193 of record NW_016162776.1, on the reverse strand, counting down.
CTGCTTGTCTTATTCTTTGACGTTTTCTGGCTTTCTCAACCCTGCCAAACATGAATGTGCGTCTTGCATAGCGTTACCGCTGCTACCTACATCGCACTCAAATGCACAGTCATTTAAAATATGTACACTGCCGGAACAAAGTATTGGCACAGCAAATTTTTCACAATATATGCAACAATTTCCATTCCTAACTTGTGCAAAACTCGTGAAAAAGAATTTCCAAAAACCAACGATAACTCCTAGCCTACTTAAAACTTGCACTTTATTATAATGTAGGTAATTGATCGGGCTACAAATCTGCATACTCAAAAAAATTCTAGAAAATCTGTTTAAAAAGTTGAAAATGTTGATGAAAATTTGCTGAATTTTCGCGAGTTTTGCACAAAGTTTAGTAATTATTTTTATACAAAATTGGCGGAAAAATATTAGAATAAAAATTTTTGCATTTATTGTGAGAAATTTGCTGTGCCAATACTTAGTTCCGGCAGTGTATGTATAATATGTATGTACATATGTATGTACCCACAAGCGTGCGCTCATATAAACTTCTTCTACTCTTCTTAGATAATATTCTCGAGACAGTTGCCTTCAAAAGTAGTGTTGCAGAGACGTAAGTGTCGGCCAGGGGTGGCGTACAAGGAACATCAAGAACGTGAACAAAGTTTCAAGGAAACGAAGCTCGCGTTGCATGTTGAAAGCTTAGCACATGCACACCAATACAGCTCAGTGCGTTCACGAGACGCGCTTCACGTGGCGTGACTCCCTCGCTTCAAAAATTCTACCTTGGTTGCTTCCCACCCTTTCCGCTTCTACCAACTTTCCATTGTCTACTTGTCTGTTCCTTCGTCTATCGCACGCCAACCGGCATCCTGTAAATTTCTACGTTCATCCGTCCGCTATAAATGGCGGGAGTTGTTTGCATATAAGTATAGGTTTGTTCGTCGAAAATCCAGTAAGAATTATCCAACATTCCAAATATCAGAGAGTAAGGAAATTCTCTCAGATTCTCTCTCATGTTGACAAACTTGCAAATTTGAAGGAATGAAGGAACGTAGACATTTGAAGGAATTTGCAAGTTTCTCTGCCAGTTGGTGTCCACGAATGCATTTCAAACATAATAAATTATTATAGAATTTTTATAATTCTTTCAAATGGACAAAAACAGGATATACATGTATATTTCTTTTTGTTCTGACTTTCTTAAACTTATCGTCGACAAAAATGCAACCATGTGCGACAATAATATGTTTTTCGTGATTGCAAATTCTTGCTGGCTAAAATTTTTCCGGCAAGAATTTGCAATTTCTCTCCAAGAGAACTGTCACTTTGCGCTCTCAGTTTTTGAGTGATGGATAATTTTTTAGTCTTCACGAACGTGATTAGGCAAAAATCATGATAATTCGTACAAATTCGTAAAAATTTTTTGCTCGACGAACAGAGCTTATGTACGTTAGCTTGGCGGTTTGCATCAGTCCATTTTCACTTTGTACAGGCGAAACGGAAATGACAGTTTCGCAGAGCAGAATACACTACAACGCATGTAACGGTACAGCGATTTAAAGGTCTAAGCATTGTTAGGGATGGCAACAACTGAAATTAAGAAGATTATATTTTTCGTTACTGCAGAAGAAAATAAAGTTATGGTCTGATTATGCATACTTCGCACAACTTCGCATAAACTTCAAACTGTAATTTCGTATGTACTTTGTATGTATTTTGTATGTATTCCATACCCCAGAAATTAGCAGAACTTGTAAGAACTTAGCGATCTGTTGAGTTTAGATTTTGCTTCACATTTTTTTAAGTGCACTGGTACAAATGGTTGTGCGAAGTTATGCGAAGTATGCATAATCAGACCCTTAGTCCATCTCGCATAGCGTAACCAAATCTGTCACTGAACTACCCCGCATGGAAAAAGTACTTAAACGATTAATTAATTAATATGTAAAAAGTAGAACAGATTATTATAGACGGGTGAAGGCGTTGTTAACACGAAAAAAAAATAAAGCGAGTAATTAAGGTTAATTTTATGAAATATTAATGATCAATAAAGTTGCGCGCAGGCTGCCTTGTTTGAATTTAATTAAGCTTGGTTTTGTTTTATTTAGTAAATTCTAAGTAAACCAAAGTATTTGTTCTTTTCTGAGTGATTTATATGCTCTGGAAATATCTCTGCAGCAATTCAGACTCACCCTAGGTTAGCCCTCAGATAGTCCCTATTATTACCAGCACTAGTCCCTCATAATTACCCTGCCAATGGTATCAACTGCCATTTTTAGCATTGGCGTGTCATTGGAAAAGGACCGGTCCAATCAACACTGACCGTAAGATAGTCCTGGACTAGTCCAATTTTGGAGATTTTTTCGTTGGAGTAAGATTGCGTTCTGCACTTCGCAGATGTTTTTTCATAATTCGGAAACACAAAAAAAAGAAAAAAATTATCATTTTATAACCATGTTGCTTCTGACGGTATTTGAACCCGGACCCTCCTGAAAGCTAACAAATAGTGGCAAGCATCTCTGCGTACTGAGCTACAGCCACGCATGTAAATGTGTGTTCAAACGTTCATTGGGACATTTACAGGGTGGTGTTCTTTAAATTTTTTTAATGAATTGCAAGACAACACCACCCTGTCACTGCTAAACTGTACTTTTCGTCTATCCCTAGGCCGGTTCCTTGGGGACTGGTCGAAGGCTGACATTTTCGATGCAAGCAAATGTCCAATTCTGACCAGTCAAATTTTAACCAGTGAAGTACTAGCCCTTAACGCAAAATTGGCCGCCTTATTGCTGCAGGGATGTTAAATATGTATACATATGTAAATAGACTTTCGCATATATGCGTGTTTCCATGAAAATGTAAACCGAAATTGCAAGCAAATGAATTCAGACGGCTTTCTAACTTTAAATTTCGTACTGAAGATTTGCTTAGGGA
>NW_016162776.1:22141-36234 GCF_001687245.7 Rhagoletis zephyria | reverse complement strand
CACGTGAAGCGCGTCTCGTGAACGCACTGAGCTGTATTGGTGTGCATGTGCTAAGCTTTCAACATGCAACGCGAGCTTCGTTTCCTTGAAACTTTGTTCACGTTCTTGATGTTCCTTGTACGCCACCCCTGGCCGACACTTACGTCTCTGCAACACTACTTTTGAAGGCAACTGTCTCGAGAATATTATCTAAGAAGAGTAGAAGAAGTTTATATGAGCGCACGCTTGTGGGTACATACATAGTACATACATATTATACATACACTGCCGGAACTAAGTATTGGCACAGCAAATTTCTCACAATAAATGCAAAAATTTTATTCTAATATTTTTCCGCCAATTTTGTATAAAAATAATTACTAAACTTTGTGCAAAACTCGCGAAAATTCAGCAAATTTTCATCAACATTTTCAACTTTTTAAACAGATTTTCTAGAATTTTTTTGAGTATGCAGATTTGTAGCACGATCAATACCTACATTATAATAAAGTGCAAGTTTTAAGTAGGCTAGGAGTTATCGTTGGTTTTTGGAAATTCTTTTTCACGAGTTTTGCACAAGTTAGGAATGGAAATTGTTGCATATATTGTGAAAATTCTTGCCAACTTGTTCCGGCTTCATATTTAAGATGTCATTATCTTAGGTGGCGGTATAGCCCGAACACTCGGACTACGGCACAGCGAATTTTACGTATCTAAAATTATTTTGGCAACGGAGCACGCTGTGACCAGTTAGACTATATCTTTATGTCATATAAATCATATGTCCTCGGAAAATATGTGCGAAGGTAGTTGAGATAAGTGGAACTGTGGCAGTCGTTCATGTAGAACTTAACGCTATGCAAGACGCACATTCATGTTTGGCAGGGTTGAGAAAGCCAGAAAACGTCAAAGAATAAGACAAGCAGAACTGATGTTAAAAGATTTTTACTTGTTTTTGGTTTCAAGATTACATACGCTTTTTGTTTTAGTCGTGTAAAATTTAGCTAAGTGGTTGTTGGTTTGGTGCGACTATGGGTAAATATAACAGTAACGTAGATGTGATGGATACGAGTAAATTTTAGCAGTAAACTGAGCTTTTGGTTTAAAATTGAAGGTTAAGTTTTCATTAACAGTTTACAGCAATAGGAAAGTAATTACGATAATTAATATCTTTACAAGCAGTATGATAAAGAAATAAAATTAAAATTTGTAGAGAAATTAAAATTGTTCGAAATTGGGTTTTAAGACATTATATGATTAACTATACATATATATTTATGCAGTTACATTATTTAGTTAAAGTATGTTTTTAGCTTACTTTTTTATGGATTTAAATTATAATTATTTAAGTTATGTATCATTATTGTGAAGGTAACGGGCCACAATTTTTAATAAATGTTTTGAGTAAATGTAAATAAAAATATAATAAATAAGTTTTACGCGTTATAAAAAACAGCTGAGTGAAGAAATGTTATCATTGCATTGTCAGCTTTGAAAAATTGAGGTTTCCTCGATTATTTAATTAATTTGAATAACTGGAAATATTTAAGAGTCTGCTCCTGCCATATTTGTACTTTTTAGCCGATCATAGGGTGTTCCATGAAAATGTTAACCAGGACTGAAAAAATAAAAACAACTGAAAAGGGTTTTTAAGAGAATTAATAAGAGTAAAATACTCGAATTTTTATATTATAGAAGTATTTCAGCTTATTGCAATTTTAAAATCTCAAAAATTTAAGAGTAAAACTGAGTGTCTCTTCGACTCAGTTTTCTCTAATGAAATGAACTATTTTCTCTTTCCTATTAACTAAATTAAGATATTTGAAACATTACAACTACATCTTAAAATCAAATTTGCAATAACAACTAACTTAATAAAAAAGGAGAAGTTAGAGCTCGGTTAACGGTAACCTTTTGATTTGCTTCTGATAGTATTCTAATGTCGCGTACGTTATGCAAAAACATTGTATGTCTATGTCATTTGTATATTGGCAGTCGCAGGTAATGCAGATTACAATTCTTAAGCGAGAATTCTTCCGAGTTAAAGATATACAGTAAAATTTTCTTTCCAACCGAAGTAAAACAAAATTTTCATTACCCTTTAAAGTTTGTCGCATACGTTATTTTAAGTACGAAAATTTCAATCAAATACATCAAAACCAATGTTAATTGCAAATTTTCCATTTAAATTATTTGGAATAGTTGTAAAACAATGAAACGGTGGCGGGAAGAGTTCTCAATGAATACATTTTATTACTTACGAGAAAAATTGTCGCATACGTTATTGTTTTTTTTTTAATATAAAACTAGCCAGAGATAATTTCTCTTAAAATATGAAAGGATTGTAAAGGTACATTACTTAGCTTAGTTTAGGAATATTTAAAGAAAAGAAAAACTCCCATGATTCGCTGACTTTCGCATATATGCGTGTTTCCATGAAAATGTAAACCGAAATTGCAAGCAAATGAATTCAGACGGCTTTATAACATTAAATTTCGTATTCAGATGGCGGAAAAAGGTTTTGAAAACGCGAAACGGTGGAGAGAAGAACTGAAAAAAATTAATTTAGTATGTGTTACTAGTAAAAATATTGTATGGGGGAAAAATCTGTCGCGTACGTTATTATAATTTTTTTTAATAAAAACTAACCAGAGATAATTTCTATCAAAAAATGGAAGGATTATAAAGGTACATTATTTAGCTTAGTTTAGGAATTTTTAAAGAAAAGAAAAACTCTCATGATTCGCAGACTTTCGCATATATGTATATGTGCCTTAAAATCACTTCTTTTTTGTCGCGTACGTTATCACCTGCTTTTGAACGAATATTTTCCACACCAAAGTTTCGAGGCTGATTATTTTTTTCTTAAACACAGTACCTTTTGGTTGCAACATAACCGTAATCTTTTTTTTCACTAACTTCTATTTTTGATAGATTTACGTTACTCTATAAGCGTACGAATGTCGCGTACGGCTGTATGGAAACACCCATATGTATGTAAGCTAGCGATATATGATTCTGATTATCAGTGAACAAATTTAACTTTCAAAATCTAAACTGTTAGATATGGCACTGTGCCAAAACAATTGTCTTTTACAAAGTGAGCCAGATATTGCTAACGTAGATGCAAATACGTCGACTTCAACAGCAACCTTAGAAGAGGAAGATTTTTAAAATCAACTGGAAAAACTGGAAACGTTGAAAAATGCATACGTACGGCGATTGAATTTTTATGAGAAGCTGTTTTTCATAGCAGAGTACGGAAGTATCGGGAACTGGGCTCGAATGGGAATAGTAGCTCGCACTGCTAACCACTACACCACAGCGGCCGTATGACATTCCCATGACAGTCGGTTCTACGTACCATAATGACTCGGGTTTTTTGTTTCGGCGATCTAACCTTGTTTAGGTCGGCGAAATCTCTTAAATGGTGCAGCATCTGCCCCGCCCTCTGCTCAGGACTGGCATCGTGTCAAAACCTGGGGCGGAAACCTACACCTGTTGCGTGTGCCAGAGACCATTACAGCCAAAATCCACCTCTGTCAGGTGCAACTCCTGCAACGGATGGAGTCACCTTCGAACTTACTTACGTGGCCCTATGCTGGTCAAACCGAGCTGCCTCCACAGCACACCAGAGTCCGCCTAAGCAACTCAACACAAACACGAACGCACCCGAACACAACGTGGTGACATATGCTTGCGCTAGCAGCGGACCATCTGCCCATAGTCATCTCTATTGATAAACCTGCTGACTTTGTATTCCGCGGAACACCGAACCTATGTCAGCTTTAGCAAATGTGATTGAAACGGCTTCGCGGATGTTACTGAAAGCATCTTCTCTGCCCTCTCCACACCAACCGGCGTTCACTGCATTCCGCTGGATGTATGCTGCATTCCAGCTGGATGTATTTCATGAAGCAGTTGTCCTAGCTGATGAGCGAGGAAATCCTCGCATTATGGATCTTAACACGGAGATTTGATAACATGTAAACTTACATAATCGGAAGAATTGGGATTATAATCTGAAGACTTTTAAATTCACCTTTGGCCAACCGCGAGGTCACCGACGAAGCGTGACGACAGAGTCGAAATCACTTTCGGCGACCGCAAAACGTTGGACCCGAGCGATGCTCGAGATACTTTAGCCGATAGTATATGCTGCATCCTCTGGTGGACAAGGCCAACGTCGAGTGACTTGTTGGCTGCACAAATTGCCAACAACTAGTGCGCCTCTTGTTTTCATCAGTGGTGAAGTTCAGNCGCATTATGGATCTTAACACGGAGATTTGATAACATGTAAACTTACATAAGCGGAAGAATTGGGATTATAATCTGAAGACTTTTAAATTCACCTTTGGCCAACCGCGAGGTCACCGACAAAGCGTGACGACAGAGTCGAAATCCGCGACCGCAAAACGTTGGACCCGAGCGATGCTTGAGATACTTTAGCCGATAGTATATGCTGCATCCTCTGGTGGACAAGGCCAACGTCGAGTGACTTGTTGGCTGCACAAATTGCCAACAACTAATGCGCCTCTTGTTTTCATCAGTGGTGAAGTTCAAGTAGCCATCGGGAAAGCAAAAGCCTCCAAAAGGACTGGAATTGATGACTTGTGCTGGGAAGTAAGCGGCTACCTCGCCGAACTTTCTCGCTTCTTCACTGCAAAGAGCCTTACCCTCTACCCTAAAAAATCCTCGACAACCCCACTGCAGCAGTTTAAACTCGTACCTGAGAAGATTAGATGCAGATGTACCCAACGAGTGCCCGCCATGCGGAGAGGCACCCCACGACTCGAGACATCTCTTCGCATGCCTCCTAAACCCCACTCAGTTAACACCTCTGTCGCTATGGACTTACCCAATTGAAGTTGCTTTCAGGATCACACGTTAGTTGAGCGTGACGACAACGATTGATTGACAAGCCAATTTAGGTACCGTTAAGTAGCCGCTACAACAACAACAGCGGTCGTATGATTTTATGGGCCAAAAACAAGGAGATAGCCTATTTAAAAGCTCATCTAGTAAAGACCTATCCTGCTCGAAATCAATCGATATACCGCTTTTTAATTCCATGTGATAATGTATTTTCACTTATTTGATGACAAATTCCAAGCCTTATGCGCATGATACAATAATTTTTAGAAGGTAGTTTCACTCTTCTGTTAGCTATATGACAGAAAACGTGTTTCGTATTTTTTGTAGTACCAACTTTTTCAAAAAAAAATCNCAAAAAAAAATCCAGCTTTTGACGTTGGAAAAATAAAACAAAGAAAAGCCAAACATATAAGTAGAGAAATTTTCGAATATTTTGTAATAATATTCTTCATAAAAAATTAACTGCTGCTTTCGTGGATATTGCAACACACACAGCATTGCAAGGACACAGCTATAAGAGCCACCGCACACCACAGACTTTATCGGCCGCCTATTTAAATGATAGGGCTCGCATGAAATATGTACATGGAGATGTATGGAGGTGCGCACATTACACCAGCTTAATCGCTCTGACCAATAAGTTGTGGTGCAATGGAAAGACTAGCGAGCACATCTAAATTGGCGGCCGATAAAGTCCGTGGTGTGCGATGGATCTAATCCATTATAAACAAGAAATATTGCTGTTATATTTACATTTTTATGATTTTTATTCATATGGTTAGCAGTGGCAAAAATGTATGTATAAAATACGTATATTTATATTAAAAATTAAGTGATCAGTTATGAAACATATAAATCTTTACATGTTCTGTTAAAAAATATCTAAAATAACAAGCGATAATCCCCAAGTTCTATATCGTAGCATTGGCCACATTTCGTGTTTGTCACAGACACGGTTTATGTCAAAAATTTTGAAGTGAAACTACCTTCTAAAAATTATTGTATCATGCTTATGCGGTTGTTTCATTGTAGAGTAAATTTTTAATTTTATTCTCTCGCCCTAGTTAACAAATGTAAGTATATGCTTATTGTATTTAACAGGCATCGTGAAATTAATTACACTAAGGATATAACTAAATGAGTATGCATATGTGACCATTCGCATAAAAAAGTGTTGAAGTTGCATACAATGCGCTCAATTATTCACCAAGGATTGTGTAATTTTTATAAGATGACTTTTCATACATACACATACATATACATATATGTATGTATGTTTGTACCTGCCACAAGCCAACAGGTGGTGGCAAGCTAAGGAAAACTGCCAGCAACCACTTTCCACTGTCGTCACAGCTGGCAGTAATACTAAAGTCATTGGTACTATGTACATAAGTATGTATGTATGTACATTTGCATATTTGCTATCTACAGTGTTGCGTCTAATAATAGTAACTTAAACAGCACCCATTAAAATAATCAAACGATACTCTTAAAAGTCAACTGAAAAGCAATAAATTATTAAATACTACCCCGTAAAAGAATTATATGTGCAATACTTCAACTTCAGAGTTAGAAAACAATACTAGATCTTTGATGTTTTTTCCCAATAATTGTCTTCATTAATTCTATCAAAAAATACAAAAAACTTTATAAATATGCATTAGTTGATAACAAGATAATTTAATTGTACCATGATGTTGAAATTTTCGTAGAAAATATTTATATGTGCAAAGAAACAAGTTTTAGGTTACCGATTATGTATTTAAAAAAAGGTTTAAAGATAATTTTATTTGTTGGTATTTCACCGTATTTTTATTGCACTATTTTATTTGTTTTATGCTTTGCGGCATATATTTTACGGAAATTTTGCAGTAAAATTTGGATTATATCCTCCTATTTGTGAAGTTTGGTTTATTTAAGTTTCAACACGTTATCATTCTGTTTTGATTAAGTAAAAATCTTGTTGAGAAGTAGATCTTACAAATCCCCAGTGGTATTAAAGCCCATATTTGAAGCTAGTTACTCTAAAAGAAGGTATTTTGTTCCTTGAATACGATTTTGTTGTCCGCACGGTATGAGTAACAACGCTTTACCGCTGGAATTTTCAAATATCTTCGGTCGAAATGAGCGAAAAATTTGCCCGCTTAATACGCAAAGAATGTTTCTACCTCTGGATATCCATTTTTCTCAAATTGAAACGGTTTCATTTCTTTTTCAAAGCTATACGCTTTTTACTTTAAATCAGAGGTTCCTTTAGCAATGGGCATGTTTGCCATGGAAGCCGAATGACTCTCCAATATTTATGGTGGACATCTGGATCAACTATATTGAAGTTTTTCTTCATCACTGAAAATAGCGTTTTTCCATTCTTCTTACAAAATTTTAAATTTTTGTAAAATGCTAAAAACGCATATCGTGCCATAGAGTGGGCTGTGGTTTAGCGACTTATATCTTGCGTTTATTATTAATTGTGAATTTTCACTTGCGACAGAGTAACTCAAATACATTTCAATTTTTGTGGTAAATCATGCTGTTCCTAGTATCTAACCTTTAGATATGTCATTTGCACCACTCTCTTGGGGTTTGTATAGGGAAACCAAGCTTATTATTTCCATAGACGTCGGGATTTTTAAAGGAAAGGAAAGGATTGGAATCAACTTGTCAAATAACGTTAAATTACAGCATCTAACAATAATTTATTTTTCATGCAAATATAGGTTCGAGTATTTTTTATGAAGTGTGAAGTAAAGTTTTTTGTGATATAATATTACTTTTCATTTTGTGAATTTGGTGCAAGGTCTTATAAAAAAATTGCATGTACTATTTAAAAATAAAAACACAAGATGTAAAGTTATACCTTGGGTTTATTAATGCAATATATACATATAAATACTTATTTCTTGCTTAAAATATTAGTAAAATGAAGGATGTAATTAAGTAACTTAACAACTTGTTCAGAATTTTTATTGTAATAATTGCAAATTCAATTTTGCGCTTTCCTTTTGCGAATCTTTCTATTATCCTTTCAGTGTCAATTTCAATATCTAAGTGTACGTGTAAAAGTGCTAGACCTATCGGCCTTTCTTCGTTCATGGTAGTACGCAACCCTGTTTTAACCGGCGAAGGGTTTGAAAAACTTCTTTCGGAAGTAGCTCCCAGGAAGTAGATTTTCCCCGCAAACTTCGCAAGAGCTGCTTGATACTTTTTTGACCACTCAACTCCGCCATTTAATATACAAAATCCGCAGGGAACGTCGCCACTGCAATCATTGGTCTAGATTTCTGTTGAAAATTTTTGACACTGGAGCAGGCGGAAACTGAATAGTTTATTTTGCACATATAATTATTTACTCTTGAATATTAACTATTGTTTGTGATAATGGTGATTAAAATTGTAAAGGAACATCAACTTAACATATGAAAATACTTATTAACTAAAGGCTATTAAGTTTAATTCTTCTTTCATAGAGCGAAAATGAGGAAAAACATATTGCACATATAATTCTTTTACTGGTGTACTAAAGTTCAGAAAGTTTTTAGTGTAATACATTTATGTACATTAGAGTGGTCCAAAAAATTTTTTTCCGATATAGGGTACACCTTCCAAAATTTTTCCTCTTACTTACTATTGTAGAAGTTTGTATTAACCAAACAATTGGTTTAGCAATCTAAGTTCATTTCAAGTTTAAAGTAGCTGAACAAATATTAAAAGCTTCAGTTGTCATGGCAACTGTATCTTTTTATAAAGTCATCAATATTTTTACAGATTCAAATGGATTCAGTAGCGCACTTCAACGTTATTAAGCACCCTGTATTTGTTACAGTGGAAAATTTAAAGTTGGCATAGATATTACAAATAACAAATCGAAAAAACTAAGGGGGCGCTCCGTTTGCTACGATAATATTTTTCCCCATACAAAACTTGGACCACTCCAATGTCCATAGATATGTATCTACCTACATAGACACAGAAGTAAATAAAAAAGCTTGCGCTAAGTCACAAAATTAATATATTTATTATTTCAATTGGAACAAAAAAGGAAAATCCTAGCGTTGCGGACGTTGGAACATTCGTAAGGTATAAGAGAAAGATTAAACGGTACTAAAATTAATTGCGGTGTATTTACCCACAAAATTTTTGTCCAGATGTTACTCAATATGGAAGCGATTTTGAGATGATAAGCAAAGTGAACAGATTTCTGCAAATCTTGCCACCTTGCACCAAATTCACAAAATGAAAGGTAATATTATAACACAAAAAACTTTACTTCACACTTCATAAAAGATTCTCGAACCTATATTTGCATGAAAAATAAATTAGGGTTAGATGCCTGTAATTTAGCGTTAATTTACAAGTTGATCCCAATCCTTTCCTTTTCTGCAAAATCTTCATGTAAGGAGAACAAAATCGACCTGCGAACGAAAGACAGCGGCGAAGCATTTTCCAGTTTAGAAAAAGAAGGCAAAGAGGGTTGGTCTAGCGGTGAATGAAAACAAGACAAAGTACCTGCTGGCAACATATAAAGACTCCACGCCTTTCGAGACATACCTCACTGTTGGTAGCTATAACTTTGATTGAGTGTAGGACTTTGTCTACGTAGAATCCATCATTAACATCACCAACAATGTCCGCCTGAAGATCAAGCGAAGAGGTGCTACTTTGGGCTCGGTAGGCAATTCAAAAGCATAGCTCTATGTTAAAAGTTTGATTAGCTTTAAAAGCGACTTTTTGGCCGTTAGAAAATTGGTTTTTAAAGCGATACTGTATAATTTTTTTTTTATTTAGTTAATAAATATTGTACTATACCATTTCGATACAAAATAGTTAGAATTTGAATTACTTTTCTTTTTCGTTTTTGGTTGACTATTTCTCGTATTTTTTACATACATTTTTTAATATATATATATTTTTAAACATGAAAGCAAAGGTTATTTAGAACTTTCTACATCCTCCAAATCGACTAAAGAATATGCATTTACTGCTATCTTGGCATGGAGAGCCCATGTCATTCCTCCTTTTAAAACACATTAGCTATAATTATACATTCATAACAAAAAATTAGAAGTTCAAAATGGTATGTATGTACTCGGTCGCCATCGTTACGAAATTTTTCCTATTTATCAAAATAACTCAACTCTGGGTTGTGTTTACTGAAATTCGAATTTCGATAAAAAATCTGTCTTACTCGATTAAAATAATTAAAGAAATTAATTTATATTACGGTGGCTGTTGCCATGCGCAATGCTGTAAATATTATCACATATATACGTATGTAAATATGTAGTCCATTTCCTTGGTCACATACTGTGTGAGTAAAAACTACACTACATTCCCCCTGTAAAAAAGAATTTTCACACCAAAAAAAGAAAACCTATTGCAAGATTCCCCTGCAGCTAGCAAGAAGGCAAACGCGACGATTGCTTTCGAAAAGCCGCATAGATGCAACGAGACGTGAATGATTTCTGGTGCGACTAGTTTTTTCATGGAAACGTATAGTTCCTTCTGTCCGACACCCGACAGTGAGGTGGTCAGTGAGTAGCCGGAAGAATTCTCATAACTGAGCATTGTTTTTGATTTAAATGATTCAAATGCAAAATTCTCCTGTAGTTCGGAACTTCCGTCTGCATTTATCATTATGTGTACTTTAAAAACCGTGCCATAAATACATATCTATATAGGTACATATGTACTTATAAATGTGGATAAAAGATATGTATGGGTAGAAGTATATATTTTACATACATTTCCATAAGAGCGACCAACTAACTCTAAGTTTACATTTAATTACCAATAAACAGTTTGTTAAGTTTTGTGTTTTCATTCTTTCCGAATATATGCATATCTACATACATACATAGGTAAGTATGTATGTATATTCGTAGGCATGCAAATAGAGGAAGGTTTGCATTTATTATAACAAGCTCATTCTTTATTTTTTTTAAGTGGCTTTCATTTCATTTCGCTCAGTGAAACTCATTCTTCAGTACAGCTGGTTGAAGTCAGAGTTTCCTCACTACAAAAAATGTATACAAAAATTACTGAAGCAAATAACCTTTTGTTGCCTCGTACTGGTTTTCACTCGCTCGTTGATTTCACTTCCGCCTCGCATTCTTAGCGCAGATAGTTTGCTGGCACCCTAGAAAATTTACATAACTTCAAAGCTGGTTGACCGTAAAATGAAGGAGTGGCCACTTCTAAAAGTAAAAATTAAAAACAAAAAATAGAAAGCGGCAAGACCACAGAGTTTGTATTCAAATTTTAATACATAATTGTATTCAAATAAAAAAGTTTAATACATAGGTACTTGGATAGGAAAATAGCGAATTGTACCAACTAAAATCTTCGCATATTAAACGTCCTTTCCAATATATAGACACGGTGTACACAGTGTACGATTTGGGAGTGTCGCTGGACAAAATCGTAGATCTATCGACAGGAATAGGACTAAAATATGGGTTCGAAAGCTGACATAATGGCCTACAAGGGAAACATAGTGCGATTATATAATCATTATATTCAATCCCCAAAAAGTTTCTTTCAAAAATGAACTTTCGAAAAAAATATTGATACTTTGCTGGCTAGGTCCAACCAAACAAAAATTGCAAAGTTGCATATAAATTTTCAACTTTTTTATCAGATTTTCCGAATTTTTTTGAGTATACGGTTTTATGGCCCATTTAATTCTAGTAAAATAAAGTGCAATCTTCGAGCTAAAAAAAACCGCTGGTTTTTGATAATTTTTTTCTGACTGTGACACATTTTTTCCATACATTGTATGGAAGGAAATGTGTTAAAAAAATATCTGGAATCTCTGATTGAAAGGTTGAAAATTTAGATGCAACTTTACAATTTAAAAAATGAGCATCTAAAAGATTTCTTAGTCAAATTTTGTTAACAAATTTGAATTCCTCAGTTAAAAATCTTCCAGAAAAGTCCATAAAACCAAAAATCAAAATTTTTTGTTAGAGCTAGCCAGCAAAGTATTCATATCTTTTCGAAGGTTCACTTTTCAAAAAAATTTTTTTTTTTAGGGTTTTATATTATGATTATCTTTATATTGGTACTATTTTTCCCCAGGCCATTATGTCAGCTTTCAAACCCATATTTGTATGTTATTCATATCGAGAGATTTACGATTTTGTCCATCGACACTCCAAAATCATGCACTATGCGGCGTTATTGTAGATAAATATATGAATGCATATTCTGTTATTGCCTAGTGGTCTTTTATGCGGGAAATTGATGTTGATTGAAACTACGATCCCAGTAGTTTCAACACATTTTTAAATACTCGGAAGCACTCAGATTTAAAAATAAACCCATTTAATTTTTGTACTTTTAGAGAGTATATTAAAAATTTCAGTGAAAATAGTTTTTTTTTATCGATTTATCGTCACTCGAATCGCTTAGGGCCTTTTAGCTCCGGATCATTTTAAAAGCATCACTGCAGAAAACCTAAAAATAAATAAAATAATGAAATTTGGACATTCAGTATATTGCCCATTTAGCCTTAATTTAAAGCGCCATACTTTCCCCGAGAGAAGCTTTCAAACTCAATTATTTTTTGTTTGTAATCTGTAATTGAACAGGAAATCTTGAACTTATAGAGATTTTTTTTTACTAAAATTATTAGTGTTTATTGATTTTTGAAATATACATTAGACTGTCCCAAGGACATATGGAAAACATTTTTTTTGCAAATTTTGACATGCATACCTACCCTCTACATTTTTGCTTTTTAGCCTAAATAGAATATGTATATGTACATGAAGTTTTATAACCATTGGATTTTATTTTATTTATTTATTTATTTCTTACGGCTCTTTTGAACCTAGGTCATAACAATATTAAATTATAAGCTTAACCTAGTATTAAAAATGCAATACTTAAGCCTAATAGGACTATTGGTAAGGGAATTCATTTATATACATACATTTAAAATTTCACGGGACAAAAGTAAAAAAGGGACCCCACCACCTACTGGAAAAATTTACTCTAATTCAAAGACTGTGAGTAAAAAAGCGAATATAAAATGAAATATTTATGATAAAGTTAATAAAAATTAGATTTCTATTTCGAAAAAAATATTATTTCCACAATTTGTGTATATAAAACTGTCCAAAAGAACCCTCGAAATATTGATTCCAGCTAAGGATTAAACGCGTCCCAGACCTTTTTTATCGTTTAACATACATATAGGCCCTATGATTTACATTTGATGTACATTAGAGGGCTGCATGAATTCATTGAAACTTCTAGCTAAACAGAGTACAGTACATTTGAATATTTTACTTCACATACAAAACACTCAACGTTTGGAATTTGCTAAGTTATGAATATACATTTTGTTTTATATTTTCTACCTTCAAATGGAAGAATGTGAATGAATGAATGAAAAACATTCAAATCATTCAAACTTATTTCGGTAAAAGTTTTTTTCTACAAACAAGTTTTTTCGTAAATACCAGGAGCGTAGCAATACATACATACATACATACATATGTATGTTTGTATATATGTGCATAGAAAAAATATTTTTGGATATTCATACAAAAAATTGTCATTTATTTCAATTCATTTTATTTTTACTTTGTTTGAATATCGTAATGTCGATACAAATATCAGAACAGCTATTCACTCAAATTTAAAAAAATTCATGCAGCCCTCTAATGTACATACATAATAGAAATATTTTAAATTGTATTTATTTAACCATTTCTTTTTTTATTTTACATTGCATTTATTCGCGAGAAAACCTTTTTGGACACTTGAACAGGTGGCTCCGGAGTCCCTAGTTGGATATGTGGACAAAGTATTATGGAAACAACTTTATGTCGTTGAGCATGTTTAATCCACGTCTTCTCTGCTATGTAATGCGCGAGTGGTTATGCGGAGTCAGCTTTTGAAAAGTTTCGCATGGGCCCCGGGCTTAACACTCCTTACTTTTTATGTTTTAATACTTTTTCTTTGTAAACCAATTTCAGCTATGCATCTATTACTTATCGAGCCTACGCGATTACATAAAATAACAATTCTTCGCGATTAAAAAAAGATTTCCTTAGTCAATTTTGCGTAATTTGTGAAATTACGTAGATACCTACAATAAATACAGACTATCTTCGAAATTTTCAATAGCAGCTCCCAAAATATTTGTATTCGCCATCAATGAGTTTACTAAAATGAAATGAACTTCAATTTCTACATTAATTGAGTGTGTGAATTTATTTCCTTTTAAAATT
>NW_016162776.1:4179-21684 GCF_001687245.7 Rhagoletis zephyria | reverse complement strand
TCATATCTGAACAATCAGTTGTATGGGAGCTATATGTTATAGTGGTCCGATTCTTCCGGTTCCGACAAATGATTAATACATTATAAAAATACACCCACCTACCAAATTTGATCCGGATATCTCGAAAACTGAGAGACTAGATTGCATACAAACAGACAGACAGACGGACAGACGGACAGACGGACATGGCTAAATCAACTCAGCTCGACGTTCTGATCATATAAGTATACATTTTCATGGGTCTACCTCTTTTTGTTCTGGTACTTACAAACATCGGACCAAAGTTATAATACCATTTCATGCTCATGAAAGGTATAATTAACGAGTGCTTAACCTATACAGTGTTTTAATCTAGTAGTCAAAGTTCAAAAGAGGCATATTATATTTCAAAAAAAGTAATTTTGCTGCCTTTTCTCCCATGATGCGATTTCTTAGAGGCCGGCTGCACTGAACCATTGCTCACTTGGAACGCTGGCGGGTGGAGCGCTAAAATATTTGCCGTATTTTACCTTGGTTTTCCAACAATCGAGAGAAATTTCACCGAGATAAGATCGTTTTTCTTTAAGATAGGCCTTCAATTGAGCTTTAATTTCACATTTTTCCGAGTTTTCGCTTTCGCTGGATGAATCTAAAATTATTTCTAGGTTGCTTATAAGAATTTTAGCAGTACTTGTTGAAGGCCCATCAATTTGCTTGATATACCACTTAACCGTTTAGCGCCTGAGGCTAAAAGGCAGTTATTGTCCGCACCCTGGTTAGACAGACTTAGAGCCATTTCAACAATATTAGAGTGGACTCTCTGTCCATGTACACATTCGCATTCGCAAAACATTCGTATCATTTTATGTGAATGCGAATGTCGAATGCGAATGTAAATGATGTTAATCATTCGCATAAGGAATGCGAACGAAAATATTCGCAACATTCCTGGTACATACATATACATATATGTATGTGCTTATAGGCTTTGTGTAGAGATGAAAAAACGTTTCCATGGTTTGGTTAAATCACAGTGTTTTGGTACATATATAGTGAGTTCATTATTTAAAAATTTAGGAAAGTCTCAAACNATACATATACATATATGTATGTGCTTATAGGCTTTGTGTAGAGATGAAAAAACGTTTCCATGGTTTGGTTAAATCACAGTGTTTTGGTACATATGTATATAGTGAGTTCATTATTTAAAAATTTAGGAAAGTCTCAAACAAAAATGCAGGATGTAGAAAGTTTTTGTTGCTGAGATTTATTTTTTTTTTATAATTTAAGTACTTTAAAGCCAAGACCAAAATCCTTAGCATAGTTTAATGTGTAGTTCTATTGAGCGTCGACATTAGACTAATCTAGGCGTTGTTTGCCGCCAGCCGCCCCTAGGTCGATACGGCTGCATATCCCGGTTTTTCGACGGAACAACGAATTTGCATGCGGAAAGATTGTGTTCGTAGACTTGTTAACTTTTTAAAAAAGTTGTTGCGCGTCTTCCGCCCGACAGCTACATACAAACAAACAGTGGGAACACAGAAATGAAAAATGCATACAAACTGGCGCGTTGAAGATGAGCTCAGCTGTCGTTTTAGCTTGCGTTTTGCTTATCCTGTCCACCAGGATAAACGGAGCTACTTTGCATTCACTTGCGTGACCATTGCAAACATTGCTTTTGGTTAATACATCTGTATGCCTGCAGCAAGCGACTAAAGAGCTGACGGCTGACGGCAAACAAACAGAATGTTCGGTAGATGCGTTGCGCATGCGCGCGCTTATAATCTCGACGATTCATTTGTGCGCTCACGCACTACGCAATATTTCGCTTGTTATCACTGAAACATACTTTACGGCGACTTAATTTTGTGTGTGCACGCTGTTTAAACTTCACCGATTAAAATAAAAAGAAAAATAAAAACACGAAGTAGCCAATGTATTCGACTGAAGACTTTAGTTTTTCTGGAATTCGAACAGGGGAGCTACGGTGTTACCAAGTATACCAAGCATTGTTGCATGTTCATTCGTGTATTTGTAGGGCAACATTTGTACATGCAACAACGGAGCGCTTGTCGAGTTACGTGCCTTCACCGTCAACGCTATGCCTTAGACTGCTGCTTCCAGGTCTGCTCCTCATTGAAAATGCGATACTGTTTTATTTATGTGTTATGCCTCACACAAACCATTTCTTCATCCAACTTGCTTAAACAAAAAATTATTTTGACACCAAAAATATTTAACAAAAGTTGTAAACACTCAGCAAAAACTTTTTTGGTAAGCGCTTACTTTTTGTATCGATGGAGTGACGCGGTACAATACGCCTCAAGACAAAATTTTTCACTTTCTCGCTACCCACTGCATTACAGGAAAAGCATTTTTAAAATTTCTCGCTAAAATTTTTCTGTCTAAAATTTTTCTGCCTAGGTTAATTAATGTGTTCTGTAAACTAGAGGGTATGTGGTGAATTTCGAAAAGTGCATACCAATCGAGATTCACCACATACCCTGTAATTTACAGAACACATTACTTTAACCTGGGCATGTCATTGGAGGTAAGCGAGAAATTTAAAAAATGATCGCACTCGAAACATAAAACGAATTTCTTCTGTGAAGGGTATTATTGTCCGTCTCATTGAAAGGTCGTTTTCGTTTTCAATACTGAATTGTATTCGTAACAAATAACTTTACAAACCGCTTGCTAAGTCCAATGTTCAATTGGCATAAGTGAGTTTACTTTAAACTTGCTGTTATTTTACGTCAAATACTCCGTCTGAAGCAATGTTGCTGTAGCGTTGATGTTGCCGATAGAGCAAAAAAAAATATCTCTGTACNACTTTAAACTTGCTGTTATTTTACGTCAAATACTCCGTCTGAAGCAATGTAGCGTTGATGTTGCCGATAGAGCAAAATNAATAACCTACTTGTAGTTAGCTTTTTTGCGGGATTTCTATAAAATATATAACTTGTACTTACCTACAAAAAGCTAACTTGAAACAATTGCAGTAATGCAGGAGTAAAGCTCGAAATTGTTTTCTGTGAACGCGTTTCTATTTAAATATCCTGCACTTCGCAAATACTTTTTCGAATTGAGGACAAATAAAAGGAGGATCGAAATTTCATATTATCATTTTGAAGTTATGTCTGACGGAGTTCGAATATGGGACCACATACAGCAGAATATGTAAACAAATCTGAAATGTGATAAAATAAATAAAGTAAATAAAAAAAAAAATTGTTTTTCCTATTGATATTTTATGCCCGAAAGTAGTTAATTACACGTTAGTTACATCAAATGCAGAGGTAACCACCCTTGACTACATCTAATGCAGAGGTAACAACCCTTGACTATTTCGCGGCCATCGCCATAGAAATATAGTTAGCTATAGTGAAAGAAAATACACAGATAATAAGTGACTTATAGGTCCTCCNTATTATCATTTTGAAGTTATGTCTGACGGAGTTCGAATATGGGACCACATACAGCAGAATATGTAAACAAATCTGAAATGTGATAAAATAAATAAAGTAAATAAAAAAAAATTGTTTTTCCTATTGATATTTTATGCCCAAAAGTAGTTAATTACACGTTAGTTACATCAAATGCAGAGGTAACCACCCTTGACTACATCTAATGCAGAGGTAACAACCCTTGACTATTTCGCGGCCATCGCCATAGAAATATAGTTAGCTATAGTGAAAGAAAATACACAGATAATAAGTGACTTATAGGTCCTCCCTAATCAACTTAAAGTTAGCTTATAGTTAGATACATTTCCTGCAGGGTATGGTTGTAAATATGTGTGTNGGTAACCACCCTTGACTACATCTAATGCAGAGGTAACAACCCTTGACTATTTCGCGGCCATCGCCATAGAAATATAGTTAGCTATAGTGAAAGAAAATACACAGATAATAAGTGACTTATAGGNTGCAGAGGTAACCACCCTTGACTACATCTAATGCAGAGGTAACAACCCTTGACTATATATAGAAATATAGTTAGCTATAGTGAAAGAAAATACACAGATAATAAGTGACTTATAGGTCCTCCCTAATCAACTTAAAGTTAGCTTATAGTTAGATACATTTCCTGCAGGGTATGGTTGTAAATATGTGTGTATATGTCGTCGTTTAAAGTGCAAAACCGCGTATCAACAAAATGCAAAACCGCGTATCAGCAAAATGCAAAACCGCGTATGTGAGATTGCATAAATTATTTTCTAGAGAGTAAAAACACTCATATTTCAAAATGGTTACCTTTTATATAAAGCAATCGCATTTCTGGCTAGTATATTTCAGGACGAATGGATAAGGATTGAGCCAAGAGCTTGTGTGAGCAAATCCAATTTTTGGCAGCCAATGTCAGTTACGCGGTTTTGCAGAATGACGATACGCGGTTTTGTACTTTAAACGACGATGTATATGTATATGTACACAATTTTCGTGATAAATACGGTAGTACGCTAAGTGGCTGATAGAAGCGAATATCTACAAATATACATACATATATACATGCAAATATAATTGTACACTCAGAAAAAAGCATTTCCTTAAAACAAGAAAGAGGTATACTTATTTTAGAATTACTGTTTTATCCTTAATATTACGAAACATTTACTTAATTTAACCAGTTTTTCCTTAAGTTCATACTAAAAATAGTGCTTCATTAATTTGATCAATATAAGTAATAATTTCCCTAAATAATTTTGAAATTTGGCAGTGCTTTTAAGACAAAGTTATGTAATTGCTTTCCTGGCAAATGTCGGCTGTGGCGTCGCGTGACGACTACTGCTTCTGGTTCTGAGATCGCAGGTTCAAGTCCGGTTGGAGGTGGTTAGAGTAAGGTAAGTCAATCATTTAAATTTAAATATAAATTACAAATTGTAAAATTAATTTCATATACTCAAATACCATAAAGAATAAATTAGATAAATTTGCTTTGCTCTGTCGGCCATTGCCTCTGTTTGAGCGTCACGAGCAAAATAACATAAATACTTATTCCTTTCACGGGGGATGAAATGGCAAAGTACATTTTTCCTAAAAACTAAGGAATTGTGTTTTCCTTAAACTGAGTCCAATTGTTTACTCATATTAAGGCAGCCATGTCATTGGAGCCATTTCAAGGTAATATTTCCTTAGAATAATATACTGTGACGANACCATAAAGAATAAATTAGATAAATTTGCTTTGCTCTGTCGGCCATTGCCACTGTTTGAGCGTCACGAGCAAAATAACATAAATACTTATTCCTTTCACGGGGGATGAAATGGCAAGTACATTTTTCCTAAAAACTAAGGAATTGTGTTTTCCTTAAACTGAGTCCAATTGTTTACTCATATTAAGGCAGCCATGTCATTGGAGCCATTTCAAGGTAATATTTCCTTAGAATAATATACTGTGACGAATACTGCGGCAACGCGAAGCGAACGACGAGAAATAGGCAGAATGTTCGACGAATGACGTAGAATATTCCACAAAGAGAAACGTCAAGTTGGATGAACACTGCGAACCGCGAGAGAAAGAGAATGAGCGATAAACTTGAGAACGTTCTAGAGTTGCCATAAGTACGAGCGCAGGTATATAAGGGCGCCGCCACAGCGAAGTGAGTTAGATACAAGTCAGCAAGCTACAAGTAAAGTGAGCAGAGAAGTGAGTTGCGAATAAGCGAGCTATAAGTTTAATTGTATTAACAAGTTTAGTAAAGCGTTGTTATTGCTTTAACAAGTATTTGTAAAGTGTATTAGCAAGTATTGTAAATTGTTTGTTGTACAATAAGGTTAACTGCACTACAATTTGGTCATCGTTAGCATTTATTTAACAATCCAGCGATACGAACCTAGAGATTTGGGAAATCCGGACGAGGTTTCAAGGATAATCATTACAATACGTTTTTCCTAGCATCAAGGAATGTTTTTTCTGAGTGTATTGCACTTGAATACCCCATTTACAGGAGTTAAGTACGCACTGTGAATTTGGTCATAAGAGATCGTAAGAAAGATTATTTATTTTCTTTAACTAGGCTATAATAAACGGATTCTATGCAGAAATTTAGAGGATTTTACAGGAAGCTGTTCCCGTACGACAGCTTATACAAGGTTAATCTATTATGTAATGGCGAAAACAGCTTTTCCTGAAAATCCCGCAAAATCCTGTAAAACTTGCAAATCTTGAAATACCTTGAACAGACTTAATATTACTGGTTTTACTAACACTATTGAGTACCATCATTAAGTTTTTCTTTTATTTTTAAATAGTATTACGCTTAAACAGTTGTTCTGTTAACTGGTTTTAGGCTGTTGTTTTCGAAAAAATGTAGATGCCTTCGTGATTAACGCATAAATGGCACGATATGCCAAGTTTAGCCAATTCATCCTCCCTATCTTAGTGATAGAGCTGGCAAAAGGTCATTTGCTGACGCATTTGCAACAGATTCTTCTCCGGGTGGGAAAGGTTCCACTATGTGCGGTTAAATTTTCTTATTTACCCTGAGTTCTGAACTGGTGCGCTTCTAGAACATTTAGACCCAGTACTGGTTCGCGATAAATCTCTTTTGCATGCAAGCACCTAGCGAATTTAACATGGCGATGTCCTAGGAAGTGTCTATTGCCCCCCGCTGCATCCCTTTTTCGATAGTTCCGACCTAGTCCTAAATTCTATAGTTCCGAACTAGTCCTAAATTCTATAGTTTCGAACCAGTTCTAAAATCGACAGACGAAAGAAAAAGGTATCATGATTCTTCAATCTTTTTGGTTTTTCCCTGTGTGCGATTTTATGTTATTTTGGAAGAAATGTGTTTTCAATTTCAAATTAAATTTGTTTGAATGATTGTAAGAAATATACGTTTACATACCTTTAGCTGTAGCTGAGTTTGCAGAGGTGCTGGCTGTTATTTCTTAAATTCCAAACGGTCCCAAGATGTNGCGCTTCTAGTACATTTAGACCCAGTACTGGTTCGCGATAAATCTCTTTTGCATGCAAGCAACTGGCGAATTTAACATGGCGATGTCCTAGGAAGTGTCAATTGCCCCCCGCTGCATCCCTTTTTCGATAGTTCCGACCTAGTCCTAAATTCTATAGTTCCGAACTAGTCCTAAATTCTATAGTTTCGAACCAGTTCTAAAATCGACAGACGAAAGAAAAAGGTATCATGATTCTTCAATCTTTTTGGTTTTTCCCTGTGTGCGATTTTATNAATCGACAGACGAAAGAAAAAGGTATCATGATTTTTCAATCTTTTTGGTTTTTCCCTGTGTGCGATTTTATGTTATTTTGGAAGAAATGTGTTTTCAATTTGAAATTAAATTTGTTTGAATGATTGTAAGAAATGTACGTTTACATACCTTTAGCTGTAGCTGAGTTTGCAGAGGTGCTCGCTGTTAGTTCTTAGATTCCAGACGGTCCCAAGATGTTGAAATGTTAACACAAATTTTAGTTTTGTATTACCAAGCTATGAAAAAGCATCTGCGAAGCACAGCATAGAAGCGTATTTGAACGAAAAAGCCGCCGAACACATATTTATGTAAAGTAAACAAGCCCCCCGCTGCATCCCTTATTCGATAGTTCCGAACTAGTTCTAAATTCGACAAATAAGATTTAGTTCGTTCTGCATCCCGTTTTCTATAGTTCCGAACCATTTCTAAATTCGTCACTTTAGATATAGATTTCTAGTGAAAAAAACTGAAAAAATTAGTTTTTTTAAAGTACCACTTTTCGCCGATTTTGGACTGGTGATCTAGTTCCTATCGGATTAGTTCCTTTTTGGCGATAAAGATCTAGTACGGAACTACAAATTTGGTTCACCAGGTCGGGATTTTCCTGCAGGGTAATTTTTNAAGATCTAGTACGGAACTACAAATTTGGTTCACCAGTTCGGGGTTTTCCTGCAGGGTAATTTTACGGGATCTGTAACCAATGCTAGTTTGAAAATTTTTCACGACGTGTAAATAGTATATTGAAACTTCACTCATTTTCACTTAGTGAATGCCAACGATATCCGCACAAGGTTTGACATTACACTGAAGATGCAAAAGTTGCTTGCAGATAGTGTTGCTGAGCATAAAAGAGTGCTGAGTAAGTTTTTTTTTTTGTCTCTACTGATTGCATGCTTTGTGGTAAACGTTTGTGTTTGCATGTTCGTGTAAATGCTGGCAACATTTAAATTATGTTGTTTTGTCGCATGTTTAAGCACTTTGTTGAGATGTGATTATGTTTATCGGTGCGAGTTAATGCCTTAGAGCAGCGTTTCTTAAACTGCGACTTGTAAGCATAACCATTTTTTCCCAAAAAAATTGCTTTGAAATTATGTAAACAAATAGTGATCACAAAAAAAGTTTACCGATAACTGAAAGGCGGGACACAAAATGGCTAGTGGTATAAGACAGTAAAGAATGTTTAAAGCAAAACAAAGAGAAAAAAAGTTGAAAAATGATTGCAAAAATTTATACACACAATATATACGGTGGCGAGAATGTAAATAGGCAGAAGATATTTTGGAAAGTTTTGGCTACTTTTCTTTGTTTAAAAAATTTTTATTATTTGTTTATGAAAATATAGTTTAGATACTACCTAAAAAAAGTAATTTAAAATTTCAAACTTTCGAAGAATTTTAACNAGTGGTATAAGACAGTAAAGAATGTTTAAAGCAAAACAAAGAGAAAAAAACTTGAAAAATGATTGCAAAAATTTATACACACAATATATACGGTGGCGAGAATGTAAATAGGCAGAAGATATTTTGGAAAGTTTTGGCTACTTTTCTTTGTTTAAAAAATTTTTATTATTTGTTTATGAAAATATAGTTTAGATACTACCTAAAAAAAGTAATTTAAAATTTCAAACTTTCGAAGAATTTTAACATATGATGATCAAAATTTCAAACAGGTTTCTTAGAATTGTTTCGAGTTTTGTAGCCCATCAAATCTTAGTATAATAAAGTGTATATTTGAAGTAGCTCAGAAGTTCTGTTACATATATCACATGTAACTTTGGAGCTAGTCTGTATTAATTTGTACTAGAACTTGCAAATTTTTACTGGAATATGAGCATGAAACGGCAGTTACATGCCAGTTTTAGAAGTGTAGTGGCCACACCACTCTCAGCTTAAGCAATGGCCTCAATGCCTGCTATTGCTTACTAAAGAAGTCCGCATATTCATCGCCAGTTTTTCTTGAGTATCGTCATTTACTTATTTACACTTCTGGTTGATATACCGTCATAAAAAAATAAACTAATATAATATAAGTACATAGATGGGCCCACAAAAATTCATAGCGTTCACAATTTTCCCATAGATGGTGCGTTGGAAGAGTGCATTATTACTAAGAGTTAATTTATTTTGAGATTTCCTTGAATAATAGAGCATGTCTCCAAGGACCTTGGTTTATTTGTTATCACTACCCTTGTGATCAGCAGATTAAGTCAAGTGACTTTTGACTAGTTTTGGCTATTTTTATTTTGTTTATTTAATGTTATTTTTTTACTTCCAACACTTTACTTTTACCTTTACCTTTAAGTTTGTTGAATTTTCATAATTTTTGTACGAAGTTTGAAGTACGGATTCATGTGGTGCTGGTTAGGTAAAGTGCTAAAGTTTTATAAAAAAAAATATAAACATTAAATAAACAAAATAAAAATAGCCAAAACTTGTCGAAATGTCACTTGACTTAATCAGCTGACCACAAGTGCACACATGCATTCATTTAGTGACACTCGGTTGTTCCATTTTGTTCATGGATGGAACACGAGGAAAAACGTTTGAAACCCACTGCTTCAGAGTATAGTGACGACATTTGCGTTGCGTGTTCTCTGCATTGACCTTACTCCGCACCAAACCTCTCGTGGTGGAAACATTTCATCTTCAGTAAATAAATACAACTGTATGTTTTTTATTTTTACGTTTCTGTTATTCTGTTTTTTTTTTGTCTTCATATTGTTCCTTAGTGGTGTCTGTTGTGTTGCATTGCTTTGCTTGTCGCTTTGCTGCTATTTACAAGCGTTCTGTCCACTGCTAGCTCTGGCGTGCATTTTGGTATGCAATTTCAACATCTTATTTGGATTATAAACTGAAAGCGTTTAGCGCAGCAATCGCTTGTTTACTGTCAATTGAATTGTCAATTGGTTTGTTGACAGGTGCAGGTACGGCTACAGGCACATCCGCCTATAAGCGCCGGGATGCCAACCACAGACACTGCATCAGCTGACGAGCACAGCTAATGGAAGCACGAACGCCTGCTTGTCAGGGCATAACAAGGTGTGCGCATGCGCGTAATCGTTAGCATTTTTACTTCGGTCATCGAAGCCTCTATTGAGTTAGGTAACTGCCATTTGACAGAAATCGGGAGAAGGTGTAAATTTTAGTACTGTATGATCAAACATGTTTGAGAGTTTTGAATATATTTTAATGACGCCGAGCATCTATTCTCGGTAACGTTTTCAAGATCATTGAAATGAATAACACGATGCGCAGTGGGAAATGGGGCATATTAATTCAAGAGTCGAAGATTATAGATTAGTAATTTGAACATTAGGATTTAATTGGTATTTACTTTATGTAAAAAGGCCCTCTATAACGGGTACACAACATATTTAATATTGGTGCCGGCACACTTGATTTGTAGCAATGAGCCAGTTTTTCAGGGCTCGTTTAATCTCACTTTAAACGAAAATTATTTAAGCTCAGTTTAAATTTAAACTAACGCGAGGAGAAGCTCGGCCAAACACTAACATATGTGTAAGCGCCAAACTATTATTATTATTAAGTCTTAACTGTAGAGCTGTTTTTCAGTGAGAGTTTAAGGCAGCTCTAAACGTTGGCCATTTTGTAGGGTAAAACTGTTTTTTTTATTTATCTAGATACGACAACAGCTGACGTCTGTTTAAAATTTGACACCATTCCTTGATAAATTTCCATAAAAATAAGACGCTGTGAACAAATAAATAAAAATGTACAGATGTAAATATTTATGAACCTCATATCGATTTGTATGTTTATTAAATGAATTTTTCGCAACTATTAGTAGAATGATCTTTGTCACAATATTTAACAATGTTTTATTTTATAACATTATATCCAATCTTCTTGGTTTTTTTGACATAATGTCGATAACATTTTCGTTCGAATCTTCCAAGTCTCGGTGCACGTTCAGCAACGCAAGCCCGTTCAATCGATCTTCGCCTGTTTTACTTCGTAGATAAGTTTTCAATCTGCGCAGATATGAAAACGAGCGTTTGCTTGAAGCCACTGACACGGGAAGGGTTGCGCAAATTTGTAGCAACCGATGTATGGATGGGTACAATTGTTTGTTGTAGTTATTGAGAGCATCAATACATGATTTTGCTCTTTTTTCCACCGGAATCTTTGGACAATGTCTGCAAACATAAAAAGTGTATTAAGAGTGTGAATATTATGAGGGAGAGGGTAAAATCAAAAATATGTTGTTGTGTTCTAACCTTTTCCACATCGCGAAGTTGACTGAGAATTCACACACAATATCATTCATGTGTCGCTTAATTTTTTTTTTTTCATTTTTTTTGTTGATTTTTGGTTGATTTTCGCTTTAGTCATAAATTGTTGTTATACTTATGTATCTATAGTATACTTACATAAATATGATAAGAACCTACAATTACACTCCATATACTCGAATATGAGGAAAATTTGCGATTATAAGCTGGAGTGAACAAGAAATTGGAAAAATAAAATAAAACAATTGAGTTGCACAAAAATTGCGCTATTCCGCGGACGCAGATGCGGTCAATAATTGTGCAGTTCCGTGAGTGCTCACGTTAAGTTGCACTAAAATTGCGCAATTTTTGCGCAATTTAAATTTACTAGGTATTTAATTTATTATAGATCGGGGAAATGCAAACGTTTTGAAAAGTACCATTGTTTAATAATTTATTGATATAATATAAAGTAGTATTAGTATCTTATATTATAAGGAAATACTTCTGAGATCTCATGAATTGAATTTAGCGTAGTAAAAACACATAAAATATTTACTCTTTATATTTTCCAATCACTTTATACATAAATTAAAGGCTTAAATATATGTTCCGAAAATTTCGAGGGTTTTCAATTGAAGAATGTGAATGAATGGATGAAAAACATTCAAATCATTCAAACTCATTTTGATTATAGTTTTTTCTAGAAACAAGTTTGTTCATGTTATAATAGGAGCGCAGAAATTGAAAAAAAGTTTTAGGATATTCATAAATAAATTTGTCATTTATTTCAATTTAAGTTATCTTCATATTGTTTGAATATTGTTATGACGACACGCATATCAGAACAGTATTCATTCAAATTCGAAAAACCCTGTGGGGAAATGCGTAGTCGACCACTAAAATAGCTAACTTTTGGCCCGATTATTACGGCTAAGTTTTAATTGGTTTCAAAGACATGCAGGGCTCAGCCGAAGAAATGTGTGTGTTTATAATTTGTTTCACTATTTTCACTTTCAACAAAAAAACTTGTGTTGCATAATAAAAAATAAAAAACCATTTTGTATGTATCCACATATTTTGTCGTACCGTTTTTCTATTGGAAGCGAGTAAACTTTAATTTGAATCATGATATCTTTAACAATATAGCCATAAATAATAAGTATGTACGTATCTTTGTATGCATTTATACTACCCATGTATGTATATTAATTACATATTTTAGAGGTATTAGTACATGCTAACAAAATAGCCATCATGTAAGTAGGTACTAAACTAAAATGAGTATAATAACCGATAGTACCAAAAACATTCTATTAATTGGCACACTACAAGTGAACTTATTAACAACCGGTTCGTAGTTAGCTGAAAACAAACTGACTTTTTGCGACATCATCATGTAAAAGTCGTCAGTTGAAAAGCAACGTAAAGTAGTCGAGGCGTAGTCACCCTTAGATGAAAAATAGTGAACTTATAGTGCATTTCGACTGCTGAGTGGAAGATCGACCTATCTCGGAAGTCAGTTCGAAACCGCCCTATCGAAAACTTTTCAAGAACGGCTTATTTCAAAATTTTATTGAAAAACACCTTATCTCAGAATTTGGTTGAAGAACGCCCTATATCAGAATTCGGTTCAAAAACGCCCTATCACACTTCAAAATGTATAGAAAATTTGCTTTGAATCGGCATCTGAGATTGCGTGTTTTTGAACCAAATTCTGAAATAGGGCATTCTTCAAAAAAATTTTGAAATAGGGCATTGTTGTTGAAAAGTTTTTTGAGATAGGGCGTTTTCGAACTGGCTGCCGAGATAGGGCGATCTTCCACTCAGCAGTTAATTTGTAGTTAGTTGACTTCCCTACAGGGAAATTTGAAGCTAAAATCATTCACTCGTTTTGTTTATGAATAATTCATATGCCGTTTTGAATGAATTCATGCAGCCCTCTAGTAAGTATGCATTTATGAAATAATAAATGACAGCTGTCCCGCTCATTTTCCCAAAAATATATCATAATCTTATTTCATGCTAAGGGATTATTCTTTT
Source organism: Rhagoletis zephyria (assembly GCF_001687245.7). Classification (NCBI taxonomy): domain Eukaryota; kingdom Metazoa; phylum Arthropoda; class Insecta; order Diptera; family Tephritidae; genus Rhagoletis; species Rhagoletis zephyria. The sequence continues at coordinate 8,220 of NW_016162776.1, read as the reverse complement.
AACACCCCTATTCTGCAACTCTTTCGTATTCGGATTTTGCTACGAATCGTAGAAATAGTATGCTGCAATCCGAATCGTATTTTCGAACTTTCGAAATTCGTAACAATGGCATGCCTAAAAACGAACGAGTAAGCTTTTTTGCGTAATTTTGTACGAAAACAATTCTGTGTCGGAGGCGAAATAAAAGATGTAAATCGATGTGTGTTTGCAAGAAATATTGGTGGTGTTCATTTAAACAGATAAATTTGCCTTTCGCATATACGTATATTTTTATCCACTGCTTTATATAAACGAGCAAAAAAGAATATTTGTTGCCCCTTATCGAGAAACTTGGGTCCGGTTTAGTTAATGTACAACGATTTTCGGTTGTTGTGTCCAAACGCATAACCCCAATCCAAAAACTTCGACATACATGTGTAATCAAAGGTTTCACATTTTATTTAAGATAAATGTTTTAAATTTCCTACCACTAGCTTATTAATAAACTCGGTTTGCACTATGCACTTTTTTGCAAATTTCGACGTGGTTTCGGAGTGATATGCACAAGAAATGTTGTATATCTTTGGCATGCGGAAGCCCCTCTTCCCCGCAACACAGAAAGGAGAATTCTACTTAGTAAGGGTTATAATACCTAAGCGCGGCCGAAGGCAGAAGCAAGCGCAACAGGTGGTGGGCCTAACAAAGTGCATGTTTTCAATGGCTTGGAAGAAGCTGTTATTGCATTAACTGGATTGAGAACCAGAACTTCAGGCATAGGAGGAGTTCTGGCTTGTGGTTCAACAATTCAACCAGAAGCTGACATAGATGCGCCCGATTACTATGCCCGACAGCTCCGCATACCTTTGTGAATCCATTGCCATAGCGCACATGATGAGTGTTTTTTTAATTCCTTTCCACTTTGTTTTCCTTCATGCAGCTATCTTCGAAAAACAACTGATAGCTGGCAATGCTGCACATGTTTCCGCAGGGGTTGCAGCATGTGGATTTTTCGTTTTTCGTATTTCTGAAATTTGCCGTTATATGATTAACTATTTTTTGGCTTTTAAAGAAAATTGCTAAAACTACTAAAATATGCATGTGATTAATAAAAATAAATCTCGACGTACTAGGAAAAACACGAAGTCGTCTTTTAATTATTCTATGTAGATATTAAAAAAAAATACATAATTATTGGAAGACCTGTGTAATGGAGTATAATATTTGATGATTAGTACCTAAAAAATGGCTCACCTCTTTATGAAGTTTTAGTTTAGTAAATCGCACATCCAATAATCCACTTGAGAGTAAACAAAATTTTCTGAAAAAAAAATTTACTGCGTTAAATTTTCGTTAGTATAAAAAATATATACATTGAATTTCAGATGTCTTTTTAAATTCTGTAATAGTATTTAATCGTAAACGATTTTATATACGGGCCATAAAGATCTGTGTTTATGCTGTATTTATAAGAAATATACATATTTGAGTACACACACCTTTAACAAGAGAAGCTCCAGTTAGCGTTAACTAGACATACTAGTGCGAACGGCCCGCCCCAAGACTTAAATAATGTTCTACAATACATGGCTGTATCCATAACAGATCTTTCATATAAACATGTCGATTCATAGTGGTGCAAAATACTTGTACTGGTCTTCAGTTCCTACTGGCGATGCCTTGTTTCGCTAGATTAAGGGCCAATATCAGATGAGAAATTTATGTGCGTATTGATAATTAAGAAGTAGATATTCATTTTCAGATCAAATATTCAATCCTTATTTTGAATACGAGTTCATAATTGGCTTAGATGCCATTTAATTTTTGATCGGAAATTGGCACTAAGTAATTCGCTTATCCTCTTTTCGGCTAGGTCGTTAAATTTGGTTGAAGAAAACAGAGCCAAAGTATTTTAGTCTTGATTAGTACCTCATGCAGTATAAAAATAACTTCCCTAGACAAGTTCACTTATATATTTCATCGCTGATTATTTCTTTCTTTCTAGCTTTCACCACCCAACCAACTGCCACTTTTACAGATAAGTCAACAGAGACTTAACAGACATATTTGTTAAGCTGTGAGAATGGGTAATCGTTTACACTCAGACCTGTTCTAACTTTCTATCCCTGATGAGGAGATGTGGTGATCTCCGAAATAGCAGCTATAACTTCTATCGCTTAGGCATTGTTTCTTTTTCCATTTTTCCTAACAAACATAATCGTGGTATAAAGCTCAATAACACTACTGAAATAGCACGCTACTCGTTTCTCTTTTGTGCCAACTGACGCCAATTGAAGTCCTTCCCAAAGGGGTCTTTCCATCGCAGAGGAACAGACATCGCGAATCTCTCGAATCTCCCAAGATCCGCCTCATCAGATCTCTTTATTGTCTACGATTCTGCTCCTTTCACCAACACGGGCATGATGAGTGACTTTAGACTTTGATTTTTGTACGAGAAGAGAGTACTTTACTCCTCAATTGTCTGCTCAGTCCAAAGTAGCACTTGTTGGTGAGAGTGATTATCCGTTGTATTTCAAGGCTGGCATTATTATTGATGTTAATACTGGTTCCTAAGTAAACGAAGTCGTCTACTTTTTTGAAATTATAACCGTCAACAGTTACGTAGGTGCCGAGTAAGCTCTGACTGTTTGTCTGACGACAGGAGATTGTTCGTTTAGTCATTTTTCATCACCAGACCTACTCCCTTGACTACTTTATCTAATTCCTAGAAGTCAGAACAGACGTAGCCCGTGTTTTTACCAATAATGTCGATGTCGTTAGCCTACGCCAGCAATTGTACGCTCTTGTAAAGTATTGCGCCTGAGCGGTTCTATTCTTCAATTCTTATTATCTTCACCAACATCTGATTGAAGAAATCACAGGAAAGGGAGTCGCCCCGTCTGAAATTTCGTTTATTATCAATCGGCTCGGAGAAGCCCATTCCTATTCCGATAGAGCTGGTAGTATTGCTCAACGTAATTTTACGCAGCCGTATTAGTTCCGCGCGGATACCAAATTCAGCATTTCAGCTTGGAGACAACTTCTTTCCGTGCTGCCGTAAGGTGCTTTGAAATGGGCTTAAAGATGGATGTTGTCGAGCCAATTGGCAGTGGTCTTAAGTCTTTCGCACAGTACGCTCGATAAGGCCTTGTACCTGCCGCTTAGAAGGCTTTTACTACGGTAGTTTGCGTGTACGGCGGGTCGCCTTCTTGTGCCGTCGGGCAAGCGTTTGTCTGACCAGATTCTGTATGAGAGTTGGGTTATGCACCTTATCAACTCCTCGCCGTCGCACTTGAGTGGTTAAGATGGCACGTTGTCACATTCGGGCGTGGAACATCGACTCCATCGTCATCGACATGGGGCTCGGGTTCGTCTTCCCTCAGTGCTACCACCGTTCAGTTTAGCACGTTCTGGACATCAGCCACTAAATCGCCATGGTTGATCTTGCAGGAATCCGCCCCTGGTTTGGAAACCTCCTGTAAGTGGGCTAACCCTTATGTATGTATGACAGCATTTCATGCCCTTCGCACTTTCCCTTTTAATTACGGAAAATACGTCTAGCTTCCCTCTTCAGCTCGCTATATCGCTGAGTGGCTCTGTAGGCATCATTTTTCTCTGCAGCTTCGTGACATTCCTTATCGTACCAGTTGTATGCATACTCACAATTATTTCCCGAAGAAGTGTTCGGCTTCTACCCAAGGGAGACTTGGTCTAAACACCGAAAGTCGTGAGCTGCTTCAACCGCGAATGGCGGTCAAAAATGTTCACCTTATGCGTGAACTTCTGCATTCGGAACCATTCTCCACAAGTAGTCATTTGCAAATTTCGAATCGCATAGAACTTAGAGATGCTTTAATTACCCTACCCAAAAAAAATTTAACAGCGTTTTGCGGCGCGGCAAGTGACCACTATCCGGTTATGATTTTTTTGTTATTATTAATACAAAATTATATTTGCTTTTCCGGGTTCAGCATAGTTCTTTCTTTGTATCAAAGCCAGAGGGTTGATAAAAAATCGCATAAAACCCGAAGTAGTCGTGGTACAATATTTCCTTCATTTTCACCC
>NW_016162776.1:0-3485 GCF_001687245.7 Rhagoletis zephyria | reverse complement strand
AAAAACTGTATAAGGTTGGTCGAATGAATGGCCGTCCTAGTCACCAGTCCCGAGTCTATTAGATTTTTGAGTATGAGGCCTTATTTTGGACAGAAGGGGGAGTATAAGGGACTCAAAATGGAGAAAATTAGCCTATGGTTACAGAAGATATGGAACAAATTAACTGACGAGGACCTGCGTGCCAAATGAACTTTTCTCTCAAAGTTTACACTGCTGGCAAATGTAAATAAGGATTAAAATTTAAAAACTAATTAATACAACTAAAGTAAAATCTGTGGAAAATTAACAATAACATACTTTTATCGCAAAATCTATAAAGGACTCTTCTCTTTCTCAAAAAAACCTGGGTAACAGTTATTCGTCGCCACGCTGTAGTATGTAAAAAACATAAAAAATTACACTTTTTAGATAATAAGTGATGATGCATGAATTTGAACTCAAATAATGAGCAGGACTAAAGCATTAAATTTTTATCACATTAAATAACAATTTACAAAATAATCAAAATTTTGATTATTTTTGAGGCGTTTTGCTTTTTTTTCGAAGTAAAATGTTCATTATTATCATATTATAGCTTATAATTTCGAAAATTGACTTCTAAAAGTCTATAATACTTGTAAGAAATTCTAGTCTACTTTAATTTCTGCCATCAAAAATGTAACATCGATTTGCTATGAACTAATTCTTATTAAATTACCTTTACTCTACAAAAATAACACCACCAAAGTTATGCTAATTATAATTACTCACGCCAACAAGAATAAAAACAAATTTGATGCAGCTAATGTTAACGCTATTTTTGACGTAAGCATAAAGTTTCCGTCAGCTCCAGATTTTAAGAAAAACAAGGTCAGTGTCAAAGAATAGAAGATTTTGCAATATTTGAGAAGCTCTAGCAAAGAAACAAAGGGTGGTAGAACCTCCCAGTTAGGCTTAGATTAAAGAAAAAAAATCTCGGATACTATCCCTGCAAATTCCTGCACCTTTGCTTGATGGTCACTTATAGTTATTTGTTGAACAGGAAAAACTGATTTTGGGTTTTGAAGTTTGAGTATCTACCGCAATTAAGCAAAATTCCACTTAGGCTTAAATTAAGGCTTGGACTTCTGACTTCAATCCCTGAAAATACCATTCCTGCACCTTGACCCTGCGGTCCTTGCTTTACGTTGACTAAACAGAATGTGGATCAACGATGCTCACCAGTTTGGAAATTGCCACCAACTAGACTATACAGATTCAAGATTCATCAGGTTATTTAAGACGGTAATGGAGGATATGCCTTCTGTCAACCACAAAACCAAACGTGAACGTGAATTGCTGGCGAAAACGTTGGACCACATATTTCAATAAAGAAATTAATTTTAGGCGGGACGAAGCTCGCCAGGTAAGCTAGTTATTTATAAAAGGCAACTACGTGTCAGTCAGTGTTACCAGGTCTTCGGCATGAGAAAACATCCCTCTTGGTCTGAAAAAAACGTCATTTCCTACCCAAAAACGTCTTTTTCAAATGAATGTACAAAAAATTGTTCTTATTAAACTTTTATTGTATACAAAGGTACATATGTACGTAAGGTTTATTAAAATGTCATTTCGACAGAGTACATTTAGAATTCATTGTAAACTGGTTTGGTTTGGTATAAAAATGATTTTATACATACACTTGTGATCAGCTGATTAAGTCATCAACATTTTGATCGATTTTAGCTGTTTTTCTTTTGTTTATTTAATGTTTATTATTTTCCCATAAAAGCCACGCTGATTATTTAATAAACAAAATATAAATCCACATTTCAAACTTTGTGCAAAAATTATAAAAAATTGCGAAGTTTCAGCTATATTTTCAACTTTTTATTCAGATTTTTTTTAATTTTTTTGAGTATGCAGTTTGATAGCCCATTAAATTTCAAAATAATGTGCAAGTTTAAAGGAGCTACATAATCGCGTTGATTTTTAATAATTTTTATTTTGTAGACATTTAGTTAGGGGGTCGGTTGTCGAAAATGCTAAATTACGTTCTGCTAAGAAGGAGCATAGCAATATTTCAGCCTTTTTTTCGTTCATTACATTTTCAATGAAACCTTAAAAAAGTTGCCTACTTTTTTCTGACTTTTTATGCTGCTACAGCTTTTTTGATGCTTTTGCGAGCGTGCGTGTGCAATAGATCAGCTCTTCCTGATTTGGCTTTTAATGTGCAATTGCAAACATTACAATTAGTCTCGTAACCTAAAATGTTTACACAACCAGCCTTTGTCCAAGAATCCCAAAAAAATGCGCGTACACTTGGTTTGCATCATATTTAAGTCATCTGTATCCAAGGAATAAATATCTTTTGAAGCAGCTGCTGCAAAACACAAAGCTTGTAAATATTTATTAAGAAAACAATTCAAAACCAGTTCTACTTATAAGATTTAGTCACAGAGAAAAATTACTGTGAAGTTAAAAAACGTGATTTTTTACATAAAAAACGTCCAAACGTCAACAGGATACAAAAAACGTCCAAATGGCGTTAAAAACGTCAACCTGGCAACGCTGGTGTCAGTAAAGTTACGAATGTAGTTACTCAAATTCAATCCACTTTAAAGTGTTTTTTGGCCAATAAAAGTTTTCTTAATTAAATGTGCAAGCGTTGCCGAAATGATTTATCGCCTATTTCGGATGGAATAAAATAAAAATAAAAATGCATTTTAGTGAGCCGATTAAATGTGTAGTTAAGTGTCAATTATATCAATCGGCAAATAAGATAAAATTGTAAATATCTTGCAATTTTGAACTAAAAACTCTTTCCAACTAAAATTCTCCACCTCCATGATTGGACCCATGTACATAAAACACACGTTCTTACTTACAATATTTGTCGATTGAAGGATGGAATTACCGTAACAAGTTATTTCATATAAATAACATTAATTTTGTTTTTGATTCTTTAGCTTTAAACTTCTATTATAAAATTGTCCGCCTTCTTCCGCTATTTAGAGTCAAGGTTTAGTTACCTATGTATATCGGACTATTCATACATAACCCCTATTGTGTGTCAAAAATTAAGAAAAATCCGCATACAGTATGTATTTAAAATTTCAGCTCTTCACAAATGGATGTANTACGTCTGCTTCTTAAGCTATTTAAAACCGGAGTTTAAGATACTTCAAAAGGGATTGCAAATAGAAATTTTCAACGGCAAGTTATAGGGAGAGTCAATGCTCGCTTAGTTAAAAGTCTGTAACTGGCTAAACAGAATGTAGTACCATAGCCACAAGCTATTTCGCTAGCTACATCAGAAACAATACACCATAACCACAACTACATATTGTGGACAGTTTACCCAACTAACAAACTCTCCATGACAAAACTCTTACAAATTACGAAAAGATCTTACATATTACGAAAAGATCTATAATAAGAATAAGAAAACTGTTACGAGTACAAAAGAATTATAACTATATATATATAAAAACTACAATAGAGGTCCACTCATATGAAGAAAAACA
>NW_016162775.1:0-40684 GCF_001687245.7 Rhagoletis zephyria | reverse complement strand
GTTCTTTTGTGGTGAATTGTGTTAAAAAGTGCCAATATCTCAGGCATTACATAGTGGTTAAATATAAATATTATTTATAAATTTTAAAGTTATTCTTCATTTTTTTAGGCAGTTTTGTGTGGGAATAAAATAAATAAGGAAAAATAATTTCGTCAGAAGCATTAGAGATTCAGAAGCTAAATGAATGCTAAATATTATTTAGAAAAGAATGATGATAAATTTAAGAAATTAAAATGACTTTAAGTCGACCGAAAAGCGCTGAATTGATTAATTTTTTTTTTTTTATATTCGCTTCATATCTCGCAAGGAAATAAAGCTTTGAGATCATTTCAGATGCAAATAAAATTTCGCAGACTTTGTTAAGCGATTGAAAGAAATTTTTTATGCTGAATTGGATTTGAAAAAATATTAACTTAAATGATATAAGTGTCTATGTATATATTTTTGTAGTACTAAATGTCTGCATTAATAAGAGCTGCATTTTCCACTACCCAAAATTGTTGTGAATTCAGTGAAACCCAAGCTGAATTACATTTCCGGCCTGTAGAATAAAAGCTGAACGTCTCATAAGTCATCAGAAAACTATTTATAACCGGAGAATTAAGATAATAAGTTAAGCAAATCTATAACTTTAATTTAAATATCTATGTATGTACATAGTACATTATTAACAGGTAAATTATTTGATATTTCAAAATTTTTCTTGATCAGTTTAAACGCGCTGAATTGTGTGAAATCCGCGCTGAATTGTGTTTTCAGCCAATATTTTCAAAATCGAGCATCTAGTAAGTGTTCAGAATAGCTTGTAATAAGCGCTGAATTGAAATTTTCAGTCGAATCAGCCGTAGACAATTTATGTCTTTCGGCTATTTTCTCGAGAATATTTTTTTCTTATATTCGCTGCTTTTTTGTAATAACCAGTACATACTATAGCCCCCTGTGTACCTATTTACAATCGAACGAGAGCCAACATTACCTAAGAGCCGTAAAGAATTTTTCCAAGCGAGCGAAAACCGGCGCAAATCTGCATTTAACACCTTTTCCGACGCTTTTTGAGACCCAAATTTACCCACTCTAATAACCACTTTATATCAAACGAAGCGCATTTTTGACGCTGTGTTGGAATGTTTGAATATATTTGCTAGCATCTATGGTGTACATATGTATGTATTCATATATGAGTACCTGTGTATATACAAACATATGTTTGCGAGAGTGATCTTAAAAGGCACTACAGTGCCTGCCCAACTGTTAAGTTAGCTCAGTGCACTCGAAGCAGGTGTGCGAGAAGCCTTTTCAAAATATATATGTAAATACATACCAGGTATGTATGTAATCACTTTGTGTGTCTACTTAAATATAAAAATGAGGAAAAATTATTTTATAAAATAATGAGTACCACCAGTTTATGCACATTCATATCGCACATATGAGTCCACTTAAATTTCTGTTTATAAATTCATTTGTTCTCATATGTGAGCTCGTATACCCCTACTTTCACACCACGCATGTTTTTCTTTGAATCGCTAAAATTAAAATCTCTCATAAACATTGGATTCCTACAAAATGCATAACAGCGATAATAATTAATTTGCTACGAGCTCTTCTTTAGTCGTTGTGTCAACACTTTTGAAAAGTACATTTTTTGATTTGTCACCTACGTTGGAGCAGAGTATCGCCAACCTAATTCCATCGCCACTACGCTTTTCACCTGAGCGCAGCCCCAGCGATTCATTGCTCATTTTATGCTTCGGCTCCTGCTGAAGTATTGCATCCACTTAAATATTTCATGTATGTATATGCTGCATATGTACCATGTACATATGTATACATAAATATAAACAAACTTACATAGGTACATATATGTTCATAAGTCCCTATTCCCCTGCCTATCTGAGAAAACTTGCCCTATTTGAAGTTTTAACTTTACCACACACTTAACCCTTTAACCGTTTCTCATATATATACACACACTTACATATGTATGTATGTACATTAAGGTGGTCCTTAAATTCAAATGAACGATTTTTTTAGTGTCACCCCTTCAATCGGTAACACCATTGTCATATATATCACATATAAATTTTGATCCCCATTGCAGTCGAATAAGGGGTCATGGGCCAGATGCCTCTAAGGACTAAAAAAAAAATTAAAAGTATTTTTTTTTCATTTAATGCCCAANTAATGTTGAATAGAATTGACATGTCGTAATTAATTGTCATGCCTGCAACCGTAAGCCTAACGGAACGTACATATGTATGTCGGCAGCTTATGATTTTCTTGTATATTTATAACTGCCTAAATGTAGGCAACATACTTAGTAATGAGATCACTACTGGAATACAGTGCATTTCAAACTTTTAGCCTAAGTGGTATTCATAGGCGAGAGTTAAAAAACCAAGAAGAACGAGCGAAGGTCAAAGTTAATACAAACGGCAATAACGTAATATTTGCTTTATTTCACTTTTAAATGGGAAATAATACCAAAATCTTAGTTTTGCTTTATTCCCAACAAAGGTTTTGCCTTATTTCTCATTGTTTTTTTTATACTATTTGAAACAAAAACAGTTTACTGACAGAAAGAAAAAGAACTTTGTTTATTCCAAAAATTCAATCAAACAAAAAATGTGATATAATTCATATGAAGAAAGCAATATTCAGAAAATATTTTTACTTATGAAAAGTCTAACAAAATATAGGAAAAGAGTCGTCTTTAATAACTGCTCAGCAAATTGTACATAGTGCTTTTGCATGAATTTTATCTGCATGCTTTTTTAAATGTGTTGAAAACATTGCCTCAAAATGTTTGCATGGAACCATGGCGCAAAAAAATGTGAAATAATAAAGTAGCTTTCTCAATTTATATTTTCTGTTATTCGGCGGCCTTATAGTCAAATTTTAAAGGAAATTTTTCAAATAAGACAGTGTCAAAAGCTTTTTCTCGCTCTAATTACTTCAGCTGGTATAATTCCGCCATGGTATGGAACAAACAAAGTTGCCGCTCCTTTTTTTTCATTTCATTTCATTTCATTTATTGTTAGTACAATAAGATCCCAAAGATATTTTTTAGTACAACGGTAACTTAAAATTAAGATAAGAATAAGAGTTGAGAATAAGAAGTACGTAGTACATCATGTCAAACAAAGCCTGACAAATAGAATAAGGCAAAAGCTTACAAATCTATATGAAACCAAAAGAGGAAGAAAAAATATATAATAAAATAAATATAAATAAAATAAAAAATAAAATAAATAAATAAATAAAAATTAAAAGAGAAAAAGAACATAAAAACATATAAACTAAACATATACATTTTAAGTAGGCATATAGATAGCGAACCTCAGCTGATAATAAGTTAACTGTTCGCAGCATATAACACCGAGAATATTGTTTTCAGTTTTATCTTCAGTTAAAATTTCTGCATTATCATCACTGGTAAATCCATATCCGAAATGTGGATTTCGTTTACGAAGGCGGAGCGGACATGCGGTACGAAATAGTGATGTAAAAATATGTAAAATTTTACCTACTCTTAGACTTCTAAATTTGAATGTATACTCGGTACAATATCAGGTGGGATGAATGGCGCAATAAACGGGTGAAGTAATAAAACAGTTTTCTCGCTTTACTTTCTGATATTCGGCTGTCTTATAGTCACATTTTATAGGCATGCTTTCAAATAAGGCAGTATCAAAATATTTCTTCTCAATCTAATATTACTTCAACTGGTATAATTCCACCATGGGTAGGGTGCATGCAATAACACCATACGCAATAATTCCCATTACTTGGACATTAAAAACCAGTTTCAGAAATCAACTAGTGTCATTTTATTACTCTTCTTTTTTCTAAACGGTTATAATGCCAGCAGTGCATAATTGCGAAAGGAGGGGAGGGGATGGAGGACGCGAGCGCGACGTCGAATGCCGCGACGCTGGGCACTTTCAAAATTGTATATCCGTCCATTTAACTTGTTCATGTAGTACTTTTTGTCAAATGTAACTGGGTGACTACCTTCATATGTGCGCTACTTTGCTTTATTTCTCAAATTGTTAGGCTTAAATGCTGGTCTTATTGCTCAACGTGAAATGAAATAAAGCAATTTGTGTTATTTCACATTCAATTGGGAAATAACACAAATTTGCGTTACTGCCGTTTGTGTTATTTCATACGGGTTTCTATCCAAGGATTTTTGAAAAGGCTTGGCGAGGTCGGGACCCGCGAGCCCTATGGTATTGATTTTGAAATAGCCAGGGTTAGCGGTATCGGGAAGTATTCAAAAATTAGCGGGCGCGACAGGGCGTACATTCTTTCTTTCTATGCATTATAAAATATAACCTGATTTTCTTAAACAGCTTTTGAACAAAAACAGAGCGGTGATGTCTAGAAATTTTGATCAAAAACAATAAACAAAATGTCCTAAAAACTGTAACTTTCAAAATCTACAAATCTGTACAAATGAGCTTTGCCCGCGGGCAGGCCGGTGCCCAACACCGCACTAGACAGAACATATAGGCTGACTTCCAAAATGTATGTATGCAATGTATGTATACAATTTGACTGCGGTGTGCATACAACGTAGCTATGCTTAGTTAGAATACACGGCAAAAATATGCCAAGCAAATTTTTACATTATGGAATACTTCTTATGCACGCACATTTTCGCACTCTCATCTCTCTCCCACGACAAACATTCTGTTGTTGGTGGTCGAGATTTCACTTTGTGTTTCTCTCTCACATGGTAAGGCATCAACTTTTTTAGTGATGCCGTGAATACCTCTACGATGCGCTGTTACTATCGTCTTAGTACATTTTGGAACATAATGCTTAGTTAAAAAAATACTCTGATGCTTACGACGTATACATTGCAAATGACATTTTGGAAGACAGCCATAATTTTTTATTTTTTCCGTTTTTTTTTAATTACGAAAAAGCATCTGTGAAGTGCAGAATTAAACCATATGGAAATGAAAAACTCTCTAAAAATAAATCTGTTTAAAGTAAACAAGAGGTCGTTTGGCGCCAAATCAAATGGTTTTTTTCGCTGGAAGCAAAGAGGATATGTTTATTTTTTTCTCAGTGTAGAAATGGCTTGAACATTTCAAAATTATTTTCTTAACTGTTTAAGAGCCATGTGAACTTCACATAAATTTGTTGCTTCTTAGAAAGATTTACATTTAAGATTTAGAAGAGATTTAGAAAGATTTTATTAAAAAAATATATATATGACCGGCACTTATAGTGAAAATAAAGTCGACAAGTCGACTCAAAAATAAGTTCCAGCTTTTTGACAGATATCCCATTTAAAATTTTCTCAAAAAACTGCGATTACTTTAGAATCGACTTAAGTTTACCTGTAACTACGAAGAATATATATATTGCAGATCTGCATTTAAATGTAAGGAGATAAAATGTATTATATATAGGTATATGTTTGTATGTATGTATGTATACACTATTTAAAATTAATTTGAAATCCAAGTTAATCTTACTTAGTGATAGATAACGGGACTCACGGCAACCGCGGTACAAATAAAAAAAAATCGTGGGAATGGGCGGGTGTAAGACCTAAAAATTTAATGCCGATATGGGCGGGATCGGGATTGAATATTTAGTCCCGTGCCCATCTCTACTCCCAATGTCATACGAAAGTGATTAACCATTATTTTAAATTGAAAATATTTTTGAAGAGGGTGTCCACCTAACAAATTTAATTTAAGATTTTAATGTGTTCACTACACTCTAAAAAATCTGTTTAAAAATTGGACTATAAATCAAGTATATTTTTGTTTATTTTAAAAGTTTTTTGGTAAATTTACACGATGAATATGTATTTTTCTCGTTTACACACTTTCGTGTGTAAAAATCCTTTTTGTTAGCGGCTTTACAAAATTCTACGGGTGAAATCAAACAGCAGATGTATATTTTGTAGCTTGTACACACTTTCGTAGTAAATTTACGCACACCACAGCAGCTACATTACACTCTAAAAAGTCCGAAATTTAAACAAACTATTCGTTGAATAATCGAGCATGTAATTTCGCGAATAATAAGGTAGGAAATCTGTAACCTACCTTTTAGCTAGGAAATTTACACAATTTTTTTTAGAGTGTACGTATTTTTTTCCTTATAAAAAAACATTCACTCATACCTTGTATGGAGAAAAATGCATAGAGCCGTCAACAAAAAAATTATTAAAAATCAACGGGAGTAAAAAGTTTATAATTTTCATGAAAATTCATTAAGTTTTCTTTAATATTGTATACAGTTTGAAATCTTGATTTATATGGTTTTGTTTATAGCATGAAACATATTTTGGTACAAAAATAACTAAAAAATTATAGCTTGCAAAACATTGGGAATATTAAAAAAACAAGGGTAGTAACACGAGTAATAAAGGAAGAAGAAGTTTCACTTCAGTTGCATTGGATCCCCCACGCAACTTTAGTTTCATTCATGATTTGCCTTCGAGGTAAGCTTTCTGACCCTGACAAGTAAATTCTTTTCTGCTGAAATTGAAGGACATTGTTTTTGTTCGCAAAGAGAAAATTTTTTGATTGTATAATCGATGGATGATGGTGTTAGTCCATAGCACCGACTTCTTTGGAGGCATAGCAACATGAATTTTCCTACAGGGCTTGTATGTATGTATGTCTTATACCAAAAAAATGCATTCATTCATAAATTCTTAAAGTAAAATTTCACCGATATTATCGTTCTGTATGTTTTATCTTAATTTTACTACATTTTATCTATTATTGCTACTACTAAATTAACATTCGCTTGTTTACTTTTGCTTATCACAATCCGAACGCCAATAAATTTTCAAGTATCGCCTTTGATTACACACAGCAATTAGACATATTTGCGGTTACATACATAATTACGCTGACTAGCTTAGTCGGTAAGTAGGTAGGTATACAATGCGTGTAAAACAAACCTGTTGAATTATTTTAATTATAGTCGAAAAAGTGTTTGCCGTGTGCAGTCTGCAGTCCGCAGCGCAGGCCGATAAGTTATCAGCAGATAAGCTAAACGATTCACAAATCAACGTTGCGTTTGGCGCGGATGCCATGAAACCCATTTAGTTCTCGAAAGTGACTGTCATTGCCGATATAATGGTGGATACAAAAAGGATGTTGTTTCAAAATATATAAAAATTATTATTTTTTTTTTACGAAAAATACAAAACAAAACAAGCGCACAAGTCAAGTACGTGTCACACCAACGCGTGTTTTATATAACCATTTTTTTATCTTTACTGCAATAAATTACATATTTATTTATTCACTTATGTCTTTATTTATTTATTTAATATGTTGTTTGTTTTTATTTTGGCACTCACTTTTGCCAGTAAACTGTCTACCAACTCACTAACTGCTTGACGCGTTGCTGTCAAAAAGGATTTAGATAAAATAAGTATATTTAGAAGTACCTACCACAGTATCATATCAAGCAATTTTGTATCAGGTACTCACGCGTATGATTATTTCAATAAATTCGATAGCATGTAAAATCGTATTTATGTACTTGGTTAAAAATAAAATTTCCACATTTAGTTTTCGTCAGCCATTTCGTACGGTACGGCAGCGGGTTCGGTTTGAAAAAATCAATGCGCTAAGTGTGTGGAAGAAGTAAAAGTGTGTAGTGTAAGCTGAAGCTTAAAGGACTTCTGTAATAACTAAGGATTAAATCAACTACTTTACATATAAAGTGAATGAAAACAAAGCAATAGTGCGTGGGAAATTCATATATATTTTTACTATTGTGATACTACTTATCTGTGATATGCGAGCTTTTTTATAAACAAATAAGAGCAATGAACTCATCCAAAGAAAGCGTGAAACGCAAACCAAATCCTATACTCGCTGCCAATTTTTTATCAAAATGGTTTTTCATGTGAGTAAATCGAAAAAGAATTTAAAAAAAGAGTGTAAATCAATATGTATATAAAATGGCTAATATATATGTATAGAGAGACTAGTATCTAGTGCCAGTTGCTGTCGAAATTCGAAGGATTTTGTCTACTAGGTTTTACAATTTCATGTAACTTATGTATAATTAAACTAAATACGACTTTCAAAACAGGTGGCAACCCTCTTCGCATATATATAACCATCGTTTAGTAATTCATTTATTTTACTGGATAATTATAATTCAACTTTTTAACCCCTCTAACAAATTAAAAATGTTCTAAATTGTCAAACTAAATGTTTCTTTAATCTCTTTCATTTTACATTCATTTTAAATATTTCATATAACTTGGATATAAATTATTTAATTCGACTTCTCAAATAGGTGGTAACCCTCTTCAAAATATTTCCCAACTACTACCTTCTTAAACCTCTTTTTTCTGACATCCATATAATGATAAGTTGTTCACTTACCAAATTCCTTTAATTAAAATTGCATACAATTTTATAAACATGTGGCAACCCTCCTACACGTAGTTAAGATTCAAAACCATTTCGGCGGCAGAGGTGGCCGCTATAAAAGAGGCAGCAGGTTGGCTATGAAGCAACGTTTTGCCGACTAGGGGGGTTAATATCCAAAATGATAGCCAAGCGGCAATCAGGGCGCTCGGATCACTGATGGTACGATCCAAACTAGTCAGGGAATATCTGACCTCTCCCTCAACCACCTCAGAATACTTTCAACTTCCACGAAAAAATATTTCCATTGAGCCACAATTAACCCCTGACCTTAAAAAATTTGGTCAGAAGTAGTGTTCTTCGAAAAAAAACATGGAAAATCCACGGGATTTATTCCAAAACAAAAAAATATGTATTTTTTATTGTACTAGTATTATAAATTTTGAGAAAAGCAACACGATTCGAAACACGAAAATATTTAACACCATAATTTAAAAAATGCATTATTTATTGAATTTTTTTCTGTTTGCATGCAGCTGTGCATCTTTCACTCAATTTGATATCCCTCGAAAAATACGTGCAATTCAAGACCTTAAATTTGAGGCACGGAAGCCTCCAGGCCGTCTAAGAGCCAAGTTATAACAATTTTTAACCAAACTTCGAAACTGCTGTGCTAGTTTTTACTCCGAAAGGGCCTAGAGACTTCTACCTTGGCTTAATTAAAGGTCTTGAATAGCACTAAAACTGACTTGTTGTTCGAGGGATATAAAATTGTGTGAAGGATGCACAGCTGCATGCAAATCATAAAAAATAGAATATATAATGCATTTTTCAAATTTAGGGGCTGAACTTTTTTCGGTTTTTAAACATTGCAATCTTTTTTCTCGTCTTAAAATCTATAATATTAATATAATAAAAAGTACAAAAAATGTTTCCTAATATATCCGTTGGATTTTGCAGGTTTTTTTTTTTAGAAGAACCCAATTTTTGAACAATTTTTTTAAGGTCAAGGAGTGATTGTGGCTCAGTGGCAATATTTTTACTTGAAAGGCAATTAGCTTTCAAAGCCATTTTGTTTCATATCAAAATATTGCTGCTGTCGAAAGCGCTACGATTAATTGGCATGAAGTGTTAAAAAGGCACACTGTGTGCCGTCGAGTTAGCTCGAATATCTTATTTTTCAGTCGAGAAATGTTGTTTTGTAATTTTAAAATTACTACGGTGTATTTTTTTCAAAAACATAGTACTCAAAACATATGATTTATAAAAATATAATTCATTTATAAACAATATATAATAAAATAAAATAAAATGTCTATCATACTTGGGCGTACAAAATTTTTGATTCTCATTGAATTAGTACGAAGCGAAACGGCTGGCAGGGGCGATCCATTTGGCGACGAAGACTTGGTACTCAATGCATTTGTGACAGGTTTGTTTACACCACTAGCGTTGATTATGTTGAGCTTAGTATAACTGTTGACAGCGCTGTGAAGATTTTTAATTTCGGCATTCAGTTGTACAATATTAGGTGCGTTCGTTTAAAATCTCCAGCAGAAACCAACCAACTGCCAAATTCCGGCGAAATGTCATCTGTTCTCTCACAAGAGAGAAATATCCAAAATAGTACGCGAACAGAAAATTTGCAGAAACTTGCAAGTTAGACGAACAGCTGATATAATTTTTGTTTACATACAAAAGTGTAAAATTTAAAACGTACGAAAAGTCATCGCAAAGTGTTATACTGACACAGTTTATTGATTAAACAAATAACTACTTATTTCTTACAAGTTTAATTAGTCGCATTTTGTAATTTTTANGATTTACGTAAATGCCAACCAGCTGTTTTTGATCAGCTGTTTTCCTGTTGGCAAATTGCTGTTGGCAAAAATTTTTCCAGCAGAAACCAGCAGCTTCCCCTCAAAATGAAATGTCACTTTGCTCTCTCAATTTCCTCTACAAGTGCAACTTGTAAGTTTTGGTTAAACATGAACAATTAACAGCTACGCGAACGAACCTATTAACAACTTTTTCACTTAGCGTAGACTGCATTGAACGTACTTCGGCATGTAGTTCCTCAATTTTTTTGATTTGTTGTGTCTTGTCTTCGTGCAAGGCATTAACAAGATAAATCACTCGCGCATTCTCAACTCTAAGAGCACACATTTCGTTAAACAACGATTGTAGTCACGATTGAGAGAATACAAAGGTTGCGCCGATCTCGGACCGCTATTCCTCTCTTAACGAATTTGACAGAATCGTTGTTTGCATGACGTCACACTGGTGCAACTTGTTTACGTTTTCCTTGCAACATTTTTTCTTCTTCTTCCATTCTTGCTCACGTTTTGGCATTTCTCTCTCGCAATTGCACCAGTGTGACGTCACACAAAAGTTATTCTCAAAAATCCTCTCTGATCGGCGCAATCTTGTATTCTATCATTCTTGGATTGTAGTCTTATTTGTTGCTTATATGCATTTACAGTTGGAGTCGTAGATGTTTGGCTTTTCTGAGAGTTAGGCTGCGGTTGCGGAACTGCAACATTAGTATTCAAAGCAGATATGGCAATACTCATCCAAGGCAGTGGATGCGGGAGCGTAAAGAAGCACGACGCTTATCCATGCAGACTTTGCAAAAAAACGATTTATCAGCCGAGAGCAAAAAATCGAGGTCAGTCGGATTAATACCAACACAACTGATATGGAAAATTTCTTTGCATTTATGACACTGCACTTTCGGTTGAGCACGATCAACTTTTTGCCCGCATAGACAAGGCTTGATTAAAACGATATTTTAATATTTTTTAATGAGAATTCAATTTGCTCTACAGAGTCACTATCTCATTTTTAGCCATGCCGCCATGTTCATAAGTATTTAAATTAAAAAACGACAGTAGAACTCGAAAATGTGCGGAGCGATAAAAAACACGTCTGAATTAAATGACACTGTCTAGGTCCCAGGACACAGTTATATCACTGGAAATAACAGGGCGGCCAAAGGAGTTCCGTTGGTAACCTGCGACCTACTCCTGGATAAATGGGCTCATAGTCGGCTACGCGAGCGCTGGGCGAAAACCCGACTTAAAAAATTGCAAGGCCTTTCTGGCCAGTTGTTGACCGCGGGCGGTCAAGGGAGCTTCTGCAGCTGACTAAGTGCCAGCTCTCGCCTCTTACTGGTTTACTTACCGGACATTGTCCGTTAGGGAACCCACGCGGTATGACTTAATATCGTCACGGATCCCTACTGCCGCAGCTGTTTGGAAGACGAGGTGGCATCATCTCAGCACTTCCTATTCAGCTCAGAGAGTACAGTTTCTCAATGAAGGCACACAAAAAAAATTGGGGTGAGCTTTTAACCAGACCCACCTACCAACATGTACTTCGACCCGCTGAATCCGAATCTGAGGTCCATTTAGCTCGTACACCCTCATAATTTGGAGTAAAATAAAAATGGGAACAAAAGATCGGCATTCTTAATTGCAGAATCGGTATTACCAATCACGAGAAAACAAATGAAATCCATACAATTTCGAAAAAAAAAACAGCTACAACTTCCAAAAGAAGTAATTCGATTTGGAAGAATTGTAAAATTTGTATATTTTGTATCGTTGTGAACCATAAGAAATTATAATAATAATAGATTGGCGCTTACACATATGTTAGTGTTTGGCCGAGCTTCTCCTCCGATTTGTGGCGTGCACCTTGATGTTCTCACACAAAGCGGAGGGACCTACAGTTTTACGCCGACTCCGAACGGCGATTGTATTTTTATGAGAAGCTGTTTTTCATGGCAGAAATACACTCGGAGGTTTGCCATTGCCTGCCGAGGGACGACCGCTGTTAAGAAAAAACCTTTTTTCTATATTTTTGCGATGTTGCTTTCACCAGGGTTTGAACCCAGGTGCTGCGGAGTGGAAGCGCGCACTGCTTACCATAAGAAATTAGTTCCACAAAAAGCTCAACCTTCGAAAAAGTAATGGCCCACTTCACAATTTTTTACTCTCTTCAACTTAAGTCAAACTGACTGTCAAGTTGACTGATCGTCGGTTGCCAGTTTGTAAAGCTTACTATGCCCTTTTGGTCACATATTTAATGATAGGCGCTTAATATTTATTACTTTAATTTTCAATTTGAATTTTTATTTTAACACCTCTTTTGACGTATGGTGATAAAAGTGTGGCGGTATGCTCGCGGCTGGTGACGGCAGAAGTATCAAAATTCACACAATATAAGTGTGCAAATTTGGTAAAAACACAACAACACAGATTTACTGAAAACGTAGTTATGAATGTTTACTACCACTGTCGTTTAGAAAATAGAAATAAGATAGACGTAACAAAGTTCTGATAAAGATAATGACGCCTTTGATAATATACATATGCATGGGCGTAGCCAGGTAGGGGCAGGGGGGTTCTCGAGCATACATACTTACGAGTCATACTCGTACGAAATTTCCATGGTGCAGTATCGCACGTTTTATTATTTTAGACTTATTTTAGATTTCAAAAATTTTATAATTAAAATGCCATGAGCATGAGCTAGTTGACTAATTTAAGTGCGTGCTTTAGATTAAGTTTTTATGTTATTACGTAACGTAACTTCATTACTTAAGTATGGCTACACGAAAATACTCTTACAAAAATACTTAGAATTAGGCACATATTGCAAATATACTGCACGTAAAGTATACTTACGGAAGAAGAAAATTTTGTTTGTCTGAAGAACTTATCGAGCTATGGCGTCCTTAATGCAAAATTACTGTTACGTTGCACAGTTAAGGTGAAAATAGTCAAGCACGTAAACCTACCGGTACGTAAGCCGGAGTCAGCTAACACGATCTGTCTTACCAGAGCGCCATGTAAATGAAAACTCATCACCGCAGAATTTTTCTGTAGTAGTAGCCCGTAGCGCAGAAATCTGCGGAATTAGATTTTTCCGTGTCAGCTGATTTCTTCCTTCTATAGAGGGTTACCACTTCGTCAGTTTTGCAAATGGTAAAAAAGCTAGAAGTTCCTATTCAAAATACGTTTAAAATATTTGAAATTTATTATCGCATAAGACTTTTTTTGTTTAAAGCTAAGTAGTTTATATTTAGGTAAGTTCAAGAAAAGGTATTGATGAGTGGCAACACTGTAGTAAGCAACACTGAGGGTTCCACTAATCGACAAAATTGTGCGTATACAGACAGCGTTTAAGTATAAGTTATGCGTTCTTGACTAATCTCACCTTCAGTGATGTTCTGATACCAGTACTTAAGTATTGTAAATATACACTCGAGTACATCTACAATGTGCTGAGTATTTTTAGTACTTGGTGGATATCGAATACAATAGCCAAGTATTTACTTGTTGGCAAAACATGTGAAAAAAAACGTTAAGCTGTATTTTTGCCAAAACGATTTGGAAAAGTGGATCATTCGCGTGTGCTAGGGTTAAGATTAAAAGGGCGCATACAAGTACGGAGAAAAAATAATACCAAATGTACCTAAAAATTAAATATGTTTTTTATGTGTATACATTTTCGAAAGTGGGTGTCAACCTCTCCCATGCCTACCTTGTCTACTTTTTGAAAGGAAATTCTCCTACAAAAACTATGTTCTATGACCCTTTGCAAAGGAGGAAAGCTATAGGAAAATTCGTTGAAATGCTTATGAAAATAAAAGAAAATTTCCGATAATTTATTTGGCTACATTCTAAGTGTACCTAAAATGGTGTGCTTGTACCGAATATACGTTTAAACGTCGCAGCCCTTCTGCCATCGAGAGCCGATGCCTACGCCTGTAAATCTTCCCTCTACACTTATGGCTGCGAAATGGAGCGCAAAGTTAAAGCAGGAGCATTCGTTGAATGTCTGGGGATAATAATGTCAGTATATTGACCTGACTTTGTGATTGTCTTTCCAGGCAGAAGTATTTGGTATCGCTAAAGGCTCACGCATTTTAAAATCGTAGTAGCTTAGGTCACTGTCAAGGCAAGCGAGGGTCCATTTTCTCGACCTGCTCGGCGGCCACTATGGCTTTGGTGTCTTTTAAATATGGACTGATGTATGTAGAATTATTTCGAAGTATATGAACCAAAAATATATCTACTAAAATATACCAAAGTATAGATTCCTCTATAGAGACTCAAAAAACTAAAACTAATTTTTTCATCTAATACCCAAAATCGAAGCTATCATGGTCGAATATATCACATATAAATTTTGGTCCCTATTGGAGTCGATTAAGGCGTGTCGTAAAGGGATCAAAGGCCAGATGCCTCTAAGGACCCAACAAATTAAAAATATCTTTTTTCATTTGATGCCCACAATCGATACTGCTAAAGTCGAGGATATCACATATAAATTTTAGTCCCGATTGAAGTCGTTTAAGACGTCGTGCGGCACGCCTTAACCGATTTAAATCGGTCCCAAAATTTTTATGTGATATCTTCGGCAATAAAGCATCGATTTTGGGTATTAGACGAAAAAAAAAAATATTTTAATTTTTTTTTTGTCTCCATGAACTTTACCCTCTGTGCGACACGTCTTAACAGACACAGAGACTCATCCAGGGAACTATTTTTGGATTTTTGGTATTCTCGGGACTTATCGATAAAATAATATATATTTTTAACGATATTTTTTATCGATTTGGTTATCGATATTTTTTACCGAAATTTTTGCGTGTTTCCACTTCGCACGAAAATCAGCGAACGGCAGCACTTTTAAACAGTAAAATTTTTTCAGGAATTTGTTGAATTGGTCTTAATTGAGTTGGCATCCCTGACTGGGATTTCCATCCAGATTTTTTGAATTTTCGGATAATTATCTGATTAAAAAATCCAATTATGACGGGGAATGCAGATAAGAAAAAAGAACGGATATTACCGCATATCCAGGTTTTAAACGTTACACAAATATCCGAACGGATGCCCGGGTACGCGAATATACCAATTCAGACTCACTTCTTATGTAAAATGAAAAATCTAAAACTATTACTTCAAAAACGTGCTTTTAAAAATATGAATTGTTGATAGTTTAGTCCTAGATAAATGCACTCAAATGTTTATGATTTAAATGAGAGTGTTAAAAAAATTCAAGTTGCCCATACTTCCACAAAATAAAATGCTTGGCTTTCGTAATTCAAGTGTATCCTCTTCTAAAGACTAGTCGTAGACGAATTTTCGAGAGCAACTATTCAAAGTATTTATATTATAATGTATAC
Organism: Rhagoletis zephyria; assembly: GCF_001687245.7. Taxonomy (NCBI): domain Eukaryota; kingdom Metazoa; phylum Arthropoda; class Insecta; order Diptera; family Tephritidae; genus Rhagoletis; species Rhagoletis zephyria. Next base: position 25,111 of record NW_016162775.1, on the reverse strand, counting down.
ACTTAATACAAAAGACGTTAGATTTCAGTTAATTTCATAATTGCTGTTAAAAGCTGTTGGGGATCATGCGATCACACACTCGAAATGGCACTCAAAAATCTTTAAACCCTAATTGGTTATAACGACTATTTGACTATCCACGGGTATTATTTATCAGTTATATATAGATACATTGTACGCGCGGCTTAAGCTCTTGTATCGCTAGTATTACTAACGGGCTTACGTATTTGCCAGGCTAAAAAAAAAAACTAAACTGAAACTGAAGCAAGTAGTTACTCCATTTTTTTAAAACGTATTCTAGGTAACCGCAAACATAAGTAAATATGTACCAATACGTATTATTTCGTAAATATATACTCGCGACATTTTGAACACAATGTCCAATTCTAACTCGTCAATCATAAATTCAAGACTTTAATGAAAGCAGTTGTAGTTTATTACTTAGGCGTAAAACTTAAAATTTCATTCAAAAATCTTTAGCGCCTTATTTGTTGACAGGTGATAAGCAAAGCTGATAAGGAAAATTGTGAAAAAAACGTGAAGCGCGCATAACAGCTGATTGATAAATATATTATCGCTAAAAACTGTACAAATGCGTAGTTAGCATGACGGAATTATTTAAGTAAAAATTGGAGGAATGTTAATTGATTGGTTGATCCATCATACTAACGTTATCGTATGTCGTTAAAATGCCAAAATCATTGATCAAGACAGTGCACACTCTAGGAGACATTTTCAAATATTTGCCAAAAATTATTGTTGCACTACAGCAATTCAAATTGCATTGTGAAAATGAGTAAATTAGTAACATTTTCTCCATCTGAGTATTTAAAATAAATTTGACTCTTATAATGGGTGGCAACCCTAATGCCTTCCTAAAGCCTAAAGGGGGGTCTCCCCTCTGCTACCACCAGCGGTTTCCGAGCTGAATACTTTCAGAACCGGAGCACCGAAGTCCATTCAAACGGCATAGGCAAGCCAGCGGAGCCGTTAAATTTTGATTCGCTGCAGTATCTCCAGCTACTGACTGTTTGTTTGATGCCAGGAGATTTATTTTTTTAATTTTTTTCAACTTCGTACTGTCTTCGTTTACCACTACCTAGTCTTGGTTCCCATACGTCGCCTAACTCTCTGATAATTTTTTTTGGCGTTTTTCCTGTCGGCCATCATTTTAGACTCTTCGCACTCACGAATTTCGGGCTCTGTCTTCATATTGCGGCATCTTGCTTACCTCTTCAGTTCCCTATGAAGGTTTCACATGACTCGAATTGCGCCTTATCACAGTGTGGCCCTGAAGGTAGCATCGTTTTTCTCTGCAGCTTCCTAACACTTCTTATCGTACCAGTCGTTCTTTCACGCTCGCTAAAATCCGACTACTTCTTCGGCGCCGGCACTTAATGAGGGAGAAATGTGGTTCCACTGCTCGCATATGTCGGTTTGTTGAAAAGTGCTCTCTGAGCAGGTATAAGAGTCGAGTGGCGAATGCATTGGCCATCTGTTGTGATTTCAGCTTTTCTTACATTGATCTTTCGTTTAAAAAGGAAAATGAATGGTTTAAAGAGGTGGCCCTGTCCATGGGCGTTGAGCTTGAAGATCACTGAGGTTTCGAAGGTTCAGTGAGGTCGGGAACAGTGCCACAAGTTTATTACAGTATATGTGGTGTATTTCCAACACAGGGTTTCAGCGCATCAGCAAAAAGCAAATGGATAGGATGTTATTCCGAATTTGCCCATGGACAGGCTTGAAAATGAAAGCTTTCTTATCTAGAGTAATTAAAAAAAAATAACACAAGGGTCAACAGATAAAGGACTAGTTGCAAAGCCAAGCTATTTTCTTTTACTCACTTCACCCAAAATAATGTTCATTTTCTCCTTTCAGTTGGACGCGCGGAGTCTTCAAGAAAGGCTACTTGGGCAATTTAGNCACTAGTTCCAAAGCCATGCTATTTTCTTTTACTCACTTCACCCAAAATAATGTTCGTTCTCTTTTCAGTTGGACGCGCGGAGTCTTCAAGAAAGGCTACTTGGGCAATTTAGGACCAGATGATATCTATGAGCACGTGCCAAAGCTGGATAGCAAAACGCTATCCAACTCACTAATTAGCTACTGGGAAAAGGAGGGGGGACGTAAAAATCCCAGTCTCTTACGCATGATATTCAGCGCATTCGGCTGGCAATTTGTGCCGATGTGTATAATATACTCCATATTGGAGATAACATTGCAGTGAGTAGCATATAACAGCGTACATATATGTATATCAATATCTATTCTGAGGCTTCAATAATTTCTTTCCTCCACAGCACCTTTCAGCCGCTATTTCTGGGCGAGCTTGTTTCCTACTTTTCCGAGGGTCAAACGGACATCTCCGATCAGCATGCCTATCTCGCCGCCACCGGTATTGTGCTGTGTTCACTCACCGCTTCGTTGTGCTTTCACCCATTCATGTTCTTTCTCTTCAAAACCGGCACAGCCATACGTGTTGCCTGCGCTGGTTTAATCTATCGCAAGTGTCTACGCTCTTCTGTGACCTCGGACAATAGCGGCATGAGCGGTTTTGCCATCTCAGTTCTTTCCACCGATCTAACACAATTCGATACTACCTTCTACTTTTTCCACGATCTTTGGAAAGGCCCCATTGAAGCGTGTGTTTTTGGTTATGTCATGTACATGCAGATCGGTTGGCCGGCAATTGTGGGTATTGCAGCAATTGCCGCCTTCATACCACTGCAAGCTTGGGCCGCTAAGGCTGCAGCCAAGTTTCGTCACCGCTTTTCGAAATTCGGCGACGATCGCGTGAAGCTGATGAATGAGATCATAACGGCGATACAGGTGATAAAAATGTATTCGTGGGAGAAATCCTTCGCTAAGTTGGTAGCAAACTTGCGTAAGAAGGAAATACGCGCCATAAGNAAAATTCGGCGATGACCGCGTGAAGCTGATGAATGAGATCATAACGGCGATACAGGTGATAAAAATGTATGCGTGGGAGAAATCTTTCGCTAAGTTGGTAGCAAACTTGCGTAAGAAGGAAATACGCGCCATAAGGGGTACCATGAATATCTACGCGGGCATGCAGTGTACGAATATGATTTCGAAATTCGCGCTCTTCCTCAGCTTAGTGGCCTACGTCTACACAGGCGATATAATAACAGCGAAGAAAGTGTTCATTGTGTCCTCTTACTATGACGCGCTCAACGATTCGCTGCTGCACTTCTGGCCTCTGTCGGTTACAACATGGGCTGAGACTTTTGTATGCGCGCGGCGCATAGTCACATTCCTCAAGCAGAGTGAAGATCCGGCAGATGGTGGTATCGAAAACTTTGCTGCCGAAATCGACACGACCGAGAAGGGAAACTTTTTGGGGCGTGTACACAATCCAAGTGCGCCTGAGAAGGGCGTAATATTGCGTAATCTCTCGGCTAGCTGGGATCGCGCGGAATTTGAAAAGCGTCGACATCATATAACTGATGTCAGCTTTCGCATACGTCCCGGTCAATTCGTCGGCATTGTTGGCAATGTGGGTGCCGGTAAGAGTACGGTCTTGCATGCCATACTCGGAGAGCTGGAAATCGCCAAAGGTAGTTTGGAGGTTAATGGCAGCATTAGCTATGCGCCACAGGAAGCTTGGATCTTCGAAGCGAGCATACGCGACAACATCTGCTTTGTAGAGCCGTATGATGCACAACGATATAAGGATGTTATACAAGCCTGCGAGCTAGAGCGCGACTTACAGCTGCTGCCCTACGGAGACTCGACTATTGTCGGCGAACGTGGCATAAGTTTGAGTGGTGGACAAAAGGCGCGTATAAGTTTGGCACGCGCTGTCTACAGGCAGGCGGATATTTATATCTTCGACGATCCGCTCTCCGCTGTGGATGCGCAAGTAGCTAAAAGACTGTTGCGCAACTGCTTTCTGGACTATTTAAGCACTAAGGTACGCATAATGGTCACACATCGCGTGTACAATCTCAAGGAAGCCGACTGGGTGGTGTTAATGGAGTCGGGCAGCATTGAAGTGCAAGGCACCTATGAGGTGCTCGAACAGAAGATCAGCAAGCGTTTGAGCTTGACGCAGGAAGAGGTCGAAAAGCGACCGAAGTTACTGCATGCTGAGAGCGTTATGGTGAAGGCGGCGGAGGAGGAGACGGAAAAAGTGGAACTACCAAACGATACGGGATTGGACCGGAAGGAACAGCAAATGCAGGGTTCTGTGCGTTTTCACACCTATGCGACGTACTTTCGCGCACTTCGTATGCCCTGGCTGATCTTGATGATATTTGCATTGTTCATTCTAGCGCGCGGCTGTCAAGCGGTGATGGATATCTTCATTGCGAGATGGTGAGTATGAGATTTTAGTGGACACTGGTTGCGGGTTAGATGGAATTAAAGGAAAAAGCGAAAGGTAAAAGATAAAGTGGGTACAGTAATGGAGGTAATTTGTCATGGATTAGTGAAATCTTCAGTGACTGTGGGTACTAGTCAAGGTTTAAGAAAAATGTACTACTCTTCGATATAGCCATCTTTAACGCGGATAATAGCAGCGAATATGTCCGGCAATGCTGCACATGTTGCACGAATATCGTGTAGTGGATATATAATATTTGTTGGCCCGTTGACTTATGACCGCGTTTAAGGATTTATTTTCATTCTAAGGGTGGTACGGTGTACTTAGGTCGTCAAAGCCGGTACTAAAATTGTAAATTCGCAAAACGGCGTACTATGGCTGCCGCTTTCTGCTCCTCCATAGACAGCATAGCATCCTGTCCTGTTATTCGGTGATGTTCTTTTTACAAGTTTTCTGTTTCCAAATTTGGAGCTACAAGTAGTCCGCAAGAGGTACGTTGCTCGTCCGCTGAGTCAGTATGTGGCGGGGAAGGTGGACCTTTCCCGGATATCGGAGGGGCCATTTGAGCACAAGCACTTTTTACTATCATTCAGTCTACGGCACAGGAACCTCAACGCCCCCACTTGGGTTTTATTGGTCAGTAATTTTGCCATTTCGCCCTCAAACATACCAGCATTTTGTCCTGAAATGTAAAAAACAAATTCGCAGAAAAATGCAAAGCTAGGTTTATTTCATAGTTCATGTTGGCATGGCACACTGCACTCTGTGAAAATTTTCATAATGTCATTTAAACCGCCTCCCTCAGCAAGACTGGCCAACGCTGAGGAGGAAAGACTCTTGGTTAAACTTAATTTTTTTACCTTGGTTTTGACGAGCTTTAACACCAAAATTCATTCTGAAATATAGGTTATATTGGAGCAAGATCATTCTAGAGAGTAGAATCAATTTATAGAATACGGTACCTTCTAAACCGCAATATCAAACAATACACAAACCAGAGTAGTTTCGAGTTGGAACAGTTTCAATAAATTAGCTCCCAACTCTTAAACAATGAGAAAAGAGGAAGATACCACAAAACGAATTGTTAGTAGCCTTTGACTTGTGACAAGATGAAATCTTAATATAAATAAACATCTATAATCTCTGCCTTTCCTCAGGGCCACTTGGGAGGAATCTCAGCCGCAGTTGCATGAAACATCCGAGGCTTTTTCTAAAAAACGCATGAATATCGTGCTAATCTATACGGGTCTCATGCTGGGCACGCTCATCCTCTACTGTAGTGCGTACCTTTGGCTTCTTCTACATTTGTTTAGCCATCTCGTTACGGCTGCATGATTATCTCTTCAATGGTATTATACGCGCGCGCATGCGTTTCTTCAACACAAATGCTTCAGGCAAGAATACTAAATCGATTCTCCAGTGATATTGCTAACATAGATATTTCACTGCCGCAAGCCATGTTGGACTCAGTACTCGGTGAGTGTACAATAATAATAATTAAAAAAAAAAAACACGGTTCCTATGGCCTGATGTGATGCTTCTATTCCAGTTCTATATGAACATAATTGCAGTGTTGACGATTGTAGCTTTCGCGAACTATTGGCTCCTAATACCAGCATTCGTCATGATCGCACTTCTTTACTTGTGTCGCGGTCTGTACATCAATGCGAGTCGTAGCCTCAAACGTATCGAGAGCATGAGTAAGTCCGATTCTACTTTTTCTTTGGTTATTTACACATTTTTTACTAACTTTTTGATATCCTTCTCAGCCCGCAGCCCCGTTTACTCACACACGAATCAAACATTCCAGGGTCTCACCACGATACGTGCGTTGAATGCCAGCAGCCATTTGGATAACGAGTTCCACAATCATCAGAATACTAATACTTCAGCATTATTTCTCTATGTGAGCGTTAATCGCGCTTTTGCTTTTTGGACTGATCTCATTTGTGTGCTCTACATAATAGCGGTTACATTCAGTTTTTTGGTAATCGACAGCGAGTTTTATAGCGGTGATCGTCGGTCTTGCCATTACCCAGTCTATGACGTTGATAATCATGTGCCAATGGGGTATGCGACAGACGGCTGAAATGGAGAATAATATGACTAGTGTCGAGCGTGTGGTCGAATACGCCGAGTTGCCGTCAGAGCCTGCGTTGGAAACCCGCACTAGCATGTTGCTACCTCAAACATGGCCGAGTGCCGGTGAGTTGCGATTCAAAGACGTCTACCTACGCTACACGGAACAGGGCGAACCCGTACTAAAAGGGCTCAATTTTGCTATCAAGTCTATGGAGAAGATTGGTATTGTAGGTCGTACTGGCGCAGGCAAGTCGTCTATCATACAGGCCATCTTTCGGTTGGCGATAAATGAGGGCTCCATCTTGATTGATGACATTGATACTGGCACATTGGGTTTGCATGATTTGCGCAGTCGCATCGCGATCATACCGCAGGATCCGGTATTATTCTCTGGCACAATGCGCTACAATCTCGATCCTTTGGAAGAGAAGGTAGACGAAGAGTTGTGGCGTGCATTGGAGGATGTGAAACTCAAGGCGTATGTGTCTTCTTTGGAAGGTGGGCTGAATTGTCGCATGCACGATGGGGGTTCGAACTTCAGTATGGGTCAAAGGCAGCTGGTCTGCATGGCGCGGGCTATACTGAGGCGCAACAAGGTGCTAATAATGGATGAAGCGACAGCGAATGTGGATCCAGAGTAAGTATGATGGATTAATTTTGTATCTATCTGTGGCCTAGACGAGGGAAATACAAATATATATCGAGGTGAGGAAAGGAGAGAAATGACAGTAAAATAAATAAAAGAGAATAATAATCGAAAAGAAAGAGAAAGGAAAGCAAAGGAAAAGCCTGGAGTAATCTAAGGAAAGGATATAAAAGAATAGCGTTAGATTAAGATAGGAGTGGCACTGATGTATCTCTTAACAAGCAAGTTATCCTCCCTGTTTGCTTACCACTGAGCACAGCCCGAATCATCCATACGTAGTCTGGAATAAAAGCGACCGTTATAGAGAGTCCCCAAAAGCCTATTCATTGCGGATTGGATAACATACATCCGCGAGCCCGCTTCTTTTATAAACACCCAAAGTCGGGGGCATATTCCTTGATCGTCTTCAAATCCGGCCGGTCTACCTCATCCGGCCTCCTTTTTAATGCCGCTTATAAGGCTTTGCATAGGGCAGGCGATAGGTTTCTTTCTGGGTGTACAGGATGGTGTTGAGAACATGGAATCCTTTCTAATAGACACTTGTGTGCGGAAGTAGACGTTATCAGATTTCACCGATAAACAAGAATCCTTATACACCGCATTCCTAATAAAAAAGGTTGGGATGTTCAGGACTGCGCGGATGACATTTCCAAGCTAATCTGATGAAAGTAGGTATGGAGGCACTATTTTACCGCATACAGAATGCACTGAGGATAGCAATCAATCGTGTAAAACTTAAAAGCCAAGGAGACTAACAAAGTTTTTCTTCAGGAAAAGTAAAAAAAAAAACTGTCGGAAATGCATCGGAACTACTTTTCTGGCTCAAATTGGCGAAGATGATGTAAGATACGATTTCAAAAGAGATCCTAACAATCGCTGCGCCCGTTTACCTCGACTAAGATTATTTTTCGCTAACATAAGGGGAGCTAACAGTCTGAGGCAGTGTATAGAACGTGGGGCGGCCAACTAATCTCGATTTATATATGTGTATACAACTGACAGCAGAGCAGGGCAAATGACTTTAATAGAATTGAAAGAAGGTACATACCTCTCGAGGTTCATTAATGATACACGGATAAAAAAAAAACATATTGCCAAGTAGAGGTATGTTACGATAGGCCAATCTTAGCCGCGGTAACTATACAGATGACTTGCTCCTTCCACCAAATCTTATATACTACATATATCTACTCTAATCTACACCCAACATAGTATCAAAGAGCGGAATGAGTAATAAATAAAATATGACAAAATGTTAAGGAAACTAGAGAGGCAGGCACTCAAAGTGGCAAGATTATTTACTTAGAATTGTTTAGCCTTTCAAAAATTTCCCTTAACTTTAAGGTACAAGTATAAATCGTCTGTGCATACAAAGAGTGTTTTGACGGCGAAAAATGGCGCGTGTAAAATGATGACGAAAGACGCGTAAATATATTCCTGTTAATCTAACTATATCCTGGAGTGTGAGAATAGGCTAACAGTGGACGGAGAAGAATGACGCGCAAACACAGTTGACCGCGAAAATAGCTTTACGCGTCTTTCTTCGACCTCAAATGTTTAGATTTACGCATCTTTTGTCTTCGCTAAGGCGTTTTTTACGCGACTTTTTTCGCAGTAAACTTTGAGCTCGCCCCTTTTTCGTATGCACCGACGCAATATATATGTATAAAATAATTGATATTTGGTGTGCTAATATTCTCTTTTCCTCTCTTATCTGTTCCTTCTCCATTTAGAACCGATATACTCATTCAACAAACTATCCATACAAACTTTCAACACTGCACCGTCCTAACGATTGCCCATCGCTTAAACACTGTCATGGATAATGATAAGATTATGGTAATCGATGCTGGACAGTTGGTCGAATTTGGACATCCTTACGATTTGTTGCGCAATACAGACGGCTTTCTTTATAAATTGGTGCAAAATACTGGCAGAGTGTCGGCGGAAATCTTACATCATATTGCTGAGAAAAGCTACAAGAAGCGTGTGTCTGGTGATTGAGGCAAGGGGAAGTTACAAATTAACATATAACTGAGAATGAATTTTAGGGGTTTTCGAAACACCAACTTCTGTAAAAATTTTTATTTTTTTATTGTTAAGGTTAAGTGAAAATATTTAGCGATAAATGTAGATCCAAGCACGACGATTATTTTTATTTTATGAATTAAATATCATTTTGAAAACTGAATGCTCTATGCAATTATAAATTACGTCTTTTAATGCCCTACGATCACTCTAGTCGAGTGAATGGAGATATGAATTACCGCGCAACGAAATTCCAAGTGAAGAAAAAATGTGTTTATTAAAGTCCCCGCCAGGTACTGGGCAATTCCCAAAAGTATGTAAGTGTTCGCAGATGACCACCATTTTCCAAGCAAAGAGTTATGCAATAAAAAATTTGTCCTATCCAGACAGAGGCAAACTATTCTATATTCTGTAGTCTCCCTAACAGCTCAAAAAAACTGCATTTTATCTCGCGGGAAGTTCCAGTTGACAAATATGGTATCTTAGCTTGCAGTGTGCGGTCAGGTATGCGGTGATTGCTCTTAGATTCCCCCGACGAAGGTTAAGCATTCGTTCACAGAGGGTGGTATGAATCTCTTGGATTTCCTTTTATTCTCTTACATATGCCAGTGTGCCGCACCCGATAGTTATCTGGATGTACCACAGGAAGGCTGAGCGCCATACAAGCTCATTTGCTATTACACGAGACACTGTTGAGACGAATATCGGACCAGTAAAATTAATTCTTTGGAAACAAATGTCTTTGAGATCTTGTATTCTCTGTGCAAAAGTTAGTGAGACCATTTTTTCCCGAGTCTTTCAATGAATTTGCTTACTAACGGCAACACTAAATATTAAGCAAAATTAGCAAAGCGTGCGATTACATTCAAATACATACCAAGACATAATCTCACATATCGAACACTTTCATCAAAGGTGACACAACTCAAAATTACATGTTCATCAGAAAATGCGAAAAACTATTTCTTAGCACATGCCAATCATATGGGCAAGGAAGACTTTACCTTACCTTTTTCACCAAATTGTAACAAAAATTTACTACAGCTTTTGCTGAAAGGTAAATAAAAGTTCTGTGTACATTTTTAATGCATAATTCCAAAAATGCCAATTTTTGAGCTGTATCACTTTTGAAGATCGTGTGCGATATGAATTTATTTACAAATTAGTCGTTGACTTACTCGCTGAAGCAATGTTCTCGAGAGATTCGTTGTTGAAAATTTCAAAACGCTTGTCAAAGTGATTTTTCTTATTGGATAATTGGCATAAATTTACGCTGCGTGAAGTGTACCAATTTTAGAATAACTAACTAAATCTGGCAAAAGTATTTATATAGTTTTTTGTTATTGTAATCTCAATTCAGTGGGTCCATGCTTTCCGTAGTTAAAACCAAAGGCCAATTTGACCTTGAACTAAGAAACTTGTTGATGATTACCTTAGCACAGCTACTGAGGTGCTCGTTGTTTAAAATATTTTCGGCAGCGTTGACACATGCTCAGAAAGATAAATTCAGAAATAATTAGTTAAATGTAATAAATATGTACTACAATATGGGTGTCGAACGAAAAAAGTTTAAAAAAGCTGGGCTACTAAAGACTTTCAAAAATATGGTTCTGAAGCTAAAGATACTTAAGAAATTTTTTTTAGGAAATACTTTCGAATAGGGTTGCCAGGTGTTTAAAAAGTTAACGTCAATCTTGTTAGTTAGTTAAATTAATTTAATTAATGAGTGTAGGCTACAGCTTTATTTCCAAAAAAGGTCAAATTACATTTAACAAAATGGGTATAAAACGAGAAGGATTTAAAGGACCTATTTCCAAAACTAATTTTGAAGCGGGTTGTTGCTACCTGTTTGAAAGTTTGGAACAGGGTTTAGCTAATGAACTAAATGGAATGACGGAGAGGCTTAATAAACCTATATTTTTCAAAACCATCCTTGAAAACCGTTGCCACCTATTTAAAAATTAAATTCGTTATAACTAATAAGTTAAATGAAAACATTTTTTTTGAAGAGGGTTGCCACCTATTTAAAACTTAAAGTTTAACATGGTTAATAATAATTGATGAATAAACGGAAGATGTCTAAAAAGCTTTTTTTCGAAAAAAGTTCCTGAAGGCGATTGCCACCTATGTATGTATTTGAAAATTTTAATTTATTATAATTAAAAAGTTAAATGAAATTTCGCAATATAGCTGTCATAAAAGATAGGTTCATGAAATATTTGTTGCGAATATATTTTCGAATAAGATTGCCACCCGTTTACTTTAAATATCCTTTTTTTTGCCGGTATATTTCGGGACTTTCGGAAATTTTTATTTTTCAGAATCCTTCGGGATTTTCCGCAGTTTTTGAAGAACTCTATTTTACTTAATTTTTATAGATTTCAAAACTTTCGTACGTTTGCGGAAGCTATCAGCATTTTTTAAAAAGTTTTCGGGATTTTTAAGAATATTTCCGGTTCCTTCAGGGTTTTTTCGAATTCCTTCGGGTTTTTCGTAACTTTTGCGATTTTTGTATAATTTTCTTGGGAATTCTGCAAGACCTTTGTTGACTTCTAGCGACTTTTCCTAGAGTTTTTAGTGTTCCCCTTGTTTTCCTCGAATGCTATGGGGAATGTTTTCAGAAATTCTCATGATTTTTGAACATTTTTGAGCTTTCTCAAAATACTTCCGGACTTTTCTATGTGTTTTAAGATTTTTTCGCAGTTCTTCGTTATTTTTCTGGACGTTTTAACTAAAAAATTTAAAACACAATTTTATTTAGCGCTAAAACAAATAAAATAAGTTAAGTTTTTTAAGGTTAATAAAAGCGAATAATAACTGTGTTAATTTTCATTGTAGCTGTGTACCTAAATACATATGTATGTTCATTTCGACATAATGCCAGTGTTTCATTTTTTGGGATCTTACACGAATTTATTGTGATTGTTTAGAATTTTTTTTATGCGTCAAAACACTTCGGGATTTTCCCTCTAAATTCTCTGAGACCTTTTAGAGACTTTTTGGATTTTATGAAACTTTTCGGGATTTTTTATTTTTTTGTGTGTGAGATTTTTTGGGGAACTTTTCCAGAATTTTGTAATTTTCGAGATTTTCGAAAATTTTCAACCAATTTTGAGATTTTTAGCAACTTTGGATTGAGATTCTTCCGGACTTTTCTAGATAATTTTCGCATTTTTAAGGCCTCTTCGTGATTTTCGGGAATGATCTTCGGAGTCATTAAAGTTCTTTAGGGATTTCCGAATTTTTTTCTGGACTTTTCGGGATCCTTATTGTTTTTCATTTAGAGCGAATATTCTTCACTTTTCTGATAGTTTAGGGATTTTAGGACGATTCGGATTTTTAATTACATGTTTGTTTTAAATTCTACGTATTTTAGTTTTTGGAATGTTTTTAGGTTTTTTTCAGGATATTCCGGGACCTTTTCTTTATAATCTTCTACGAGAGGGAAGGGTTTAAGGATTTAGGGATTTTTTGGATTTTCGTTTTAATTTTCCGGAACCATCAGAGACTATTAGGGATTTTGTGCGGCTTTTCGGTATTCCTTGTGGCTTAGTTGATGATTTTTCCGGGGATTTTTTCTGAACTTTTCAAGATTTTCGTATATTTTTTGTATTCTTTCAAAAATTTCTACGAACTTTTTTAATTCTTCAGACCTTTAGGAACTTTTTAAGAAGGTAAATTTTGGAATTTTTCGGACCTTAAGGTAATTCTTGAGATTCTGGGTGCTTAATTTTTCGGATTTTCTCCAAATTTTTTTAAGATTTGTTAGGGCCCATGATTTTTCGTGCTTTATTTTTTAAGATCTCTCGTCATTTTTAATTTTCCAGCCAGCAAAGAAACGCAAATTTTGCCGACGATGCAGTTTACTTCCATTCTCCGTGTCCGAAAATGCATACAAAAAACTCCTACAATTATCATAAATTTGCGTATCCGAAACGTATACAAAAGGATGATGTCATTTGAAAGCAATAAATGTATTTTATTTGCTCGAGCTAAACATCTGAAAGAATGCATGCGTAGTCGGCAGTGGCTGAGCGTGCAGAGGAGTGTGCCGCTATTTGTTAGCTTCCAGAAAATGCCGGGTTCGAATTCCGTCAGGCGCTTCCTAAGTTTATTTTATTTCTTTTGAACCATGACAAAGTATCTGTGAAGTGCAGAAGGAAAGCGTATTGAACGAAAAATTCACTCAGACAAATTTCAGAAAAAACAGCCGAAAACGTATCGTTTTCACCACCATTTTCGGTACTTTTCTGTACAAACTTTTCTGCCGCACACTTTAGTGGGAAAACGGATCTTTAAAGTATCCGGAAATGGAATCGGTAAACGGATAAAAATCCGGTTTTCATCGACTTTTTTTACATTTTCGGATCGGTTTTCGAATTTTTTGCTGGCTGGGTTATCACTTTTCTTGAACTGACATGAAGTAACTCATAACCTTTAGAGGCTTGTCGAAATTTTTAGCAGTTTTCGGGATTTCCTTAAATCATTTGAGTTTTTCGAAAATTTTCCAGAAAACCGTTACAATGGTTCTGAGATGCTTACAGTTATATTTGTGGGCATTTTTCGGACGTTATCGGATTTTTTCGCGATTTTTCAGGAGCTTTTTGGATTCATCGGACACCTAGGAACTTTTTTTCGAAATCCTGCAAACAGTTCTTGAGCTTTTTTCATAATGTTTGACATTCTTCGTGTTTACTTCTTGTTATCTTTTTCGGCAGTTTCCGTTACTTATTTGGGATTTTTTGGAGCCCTTCGCAAATTTTGAAGATTTTTGCCGTTCAAGTCACTGCGTTCATTTTTAAGTTTTATGTTTTGAAAAGTATTCTAGAAACTCGATGGATGCATTAAGGGTTTAAACACCTTTATTTCTTTGGAAATTGGGTCAATCCAGCCATTAAACAAAGTAATTTTCCGTTGAATTTTCAAACTGACCAATTAATCGGCTACCATATAGTTTTCCTCCTACTTATTTCAATAAAATCTAATCAGTTTTACTATCGCCATTCATACTGAAAAGAAATGTAAACACTTTAAAACTGGAATAAATCATAATTTACTTGAATGTCTTCAAGCCTACGCTGGTCAGTCCCACATTGCTAGCTTTGAGCTATTTCCCTAGAAGATTGACTGCATAGACAAAGTTTTGTGACAGTGAATGCAGTTTACTAATAAGTAGCTACTGGTAATTTGCAGATACGTCAAGAAAAGCGCGAAGTACAAAGTCTGCAGATAGCAGACATGTACTCGTACACATTACCTACTACTAACCATATCACGCTAAGTATGTAAATATATTAGTAAGTAAAGAGAAAGTAGATAACAGTTTGAGCAGCACTGTAAACAAAATGAATGACCAATGGGAATGCTGAGAAAATAAACAGAGAACGCTTTTAAGTGTGCATATGTGACAGTTTTTTGGTTAGTGTATGCGAGAGAATTGAAGAGCATTCACTGATCGTGTGCTCTGTTTTGATTTGATTTAGCGGTAATTCAGCAATGTAGTTCTCAACAAGCAAATACACTTCCCCATTTGAGTACACATGCATGCCAAGTTCTAGCATTCTCTCCCTCCCCCACCCATCGCCAAATTACTACCCAAACCCGCGCCATAATCAATTGCCATAATAATATTTACTAAGAAGAGCGTCTTGGGAAAACGCAACGTAATAGCTATATAAAATTAGCGTTAATTGACACCCTCAGGTTCAAGCTGTCACTTTGTCATATCAACATGTTGATGGTGAGTTCGTTGATCAACATTTGGCGCATCACTTGACAAACATGCTATGTATGTATGTATGTATGTAGTACACCCACATCCAGCACACTAATTTGTGCTCGTCGCAATTCGCAAAACTAAGCGATCAACGATGTATGTACGTTTGCAATACTAGCAAACATATAGTACGAGTATAAAGTTACTTAGATCTAATATGTAATAAGATGCAAAGTAACGGGCCCAGCTTAAACAGTTAAACGACGCGTGCGAACGCGTAAGCATCGTACGCTCGGGGCAAGTTTAGTGATCGTGTGTGGCGCACAAAATAAGTGGAAGTGACACAATTTGATGCAAGTAAAAGGACATTCACAAAGGACTCTAACCATTAAAGTGAATTTGCATAAGTGTTGTGTGTGAACTGAAAAATCGAAAAAAAACAGTTTATAGTGTTATAAAATTTTACATTTTCCATTAAAAAAAACTGTTTGCCACAATGCTGCCCAAAATGAACGTAGACGAGGTGCGTATAAGTCTTCAACGTTTCGGTTGGCCCGATTATGTTGTATTCGTTTTGATGTTGACCAGCTGTGCTGCAATTGGCATTTATTTTGCTTTACAAATGCGTCGCGATGCCAAAGGCCGGAAATCGACTTGCACCGAAGATGCGGAGGATGCTTACTTGGTGGGCGGCAGGAATATGAAAATTTTTCCCATTGCCATGTCGCTAATTGCGAGGTTAGTTGTGAGTTGAGAATGTACATAAGTATGTATGTGTGTGTTTTTAACTTTATGGCATAAAAAGCGTACTATTTTAGGGAAATAAAAATAATAACTTTATGGTACCTTATCGATCGATTTTTTTTCCTGCTGCCGAAGAAAAACTACATTGGCAGCAAGTAAAAACTGGTTTATGACCAAGTTTTAAAAGCTCTTTCAATGGAAAAACGTTATAGCTCGAAATATCGAAAATTCGAAAAAACGGCTTTGAAATTTGGTACTAGTAAGTATCGAGGAGGTACTTTTGAGGATCAAGTTCTCTGATTCTTTCAGGGATGGGTATTTTTGAGAACACTGAGCACTTTATTTAAATACACACTTGGTACAAGTATTGCACATGTATTGTATTTGAAAACGATTGAATCTTGAAATTAAGTACTACAATCATTTCTGAATACCGGTAAATGTAAATAGAACTCAGTAATTTTAACATCCTTATTCTGTATCACGAACGATAGGCAACACGAACGATTCGTCTCCAGAGGAATGCTTCAAAAATTAGTCTGCCAGCATCATTCTCGAGAATTTTTGACTACTGAGTACTTTCGAGTTTTTTTTGTGAGTATTGAATACTTTGGAGTAGTCAGTGTCGATACTTTTAAAAATCGGGTACTGTCGACCATTTGAGAATCGAGTTGTTATCGTTACTGCCCAACACTACTTAATACCCATATACTTAGTATTTGGAGATGCCTAAAAAACAAATAAAAAAAGATTAGGAAGTTAGTAGTTGTAACGCGAAATTTCAGCTAATAATGATTATTTATGACCCCCTGAATATATCTCCAAAAATGTGGGCAGTTACAGGTGGAGAAAATTGTAAAAATTCTATTCTTAACGGAAAGTTCTAGCAAAAATTCTCAACTCAGAGAAATTTTTAACGGGGTTGCCACCTATTTGCCAGCTTACATTTATTTAATTTATTATTTCAAAATTAAGATAGATACAATATTACTACTTTTGGGTACTAAAAGAGAGTTATTAGACAATGCATTTTCTCTGTAGTAGGTGTTATACCTTAAGATATTAGTTTAAGGGTGCCAGCTGTTCTGCAACAACAATCTTAGATGAGATTGGGTGTGCCTCATAGAGGCTTCGTATCTCGCCTTCTTCTTCCTCGTAAAAATTACGGGATCATCTCATATTTCATAAAAGACCAAGTTTCTTGTAGTCTTCGATAAGTTCTATCAAAGAAGCTAACATCAGGTACTCGGTAATAGAATGCCGTAGTCACGCATTTTTTTAATTCTTCCCCCCTTATGTAATTCATTCAGCCTACGGATTACTTCTTTCCCGGTAACTTTGTATTGGGTTGTATGTTGAACAAAAGGGATAAAAAAATTAATTTTTCAATCTGGTTAGTTTAAGCTTGTTTACTCATAAAAATTAAGCAACTAATTACTGCGAATGTACCTTATAGTTATTCGGTAGTTTTCACTATCTATTTTTTTTAACTAGGGAAAATTTTTTTGTACCAATGAGATAAAAGTTCGTTACAACGTATGTTTCGCCGTCCATTATGCAGCATTCGAATTGAAAAAAAAAAAACAAATAATAATAATTTAGCAATTCTATTTAGTTTGAGTGCAATTTTTATAAGCAATTTTTGTGGAAAATAATAATTATTTACAAATGTAGTAATTATAGCTGGGATTTGCAATGCATATAGAAAGAAACGATTTAATTATTTACAAAAAATCTGTACCCAAAATGTCTCAAACGTGTCGCATGTGTCCTCAATTATAATAATGGAGTGCATGCCCTTTACATAGTTCCGCCGGTGCTGGCATGCCAGCGCGATTCGGATGAATGGAGCAAAACTATGTAGTACGTACTAATTGTAAGTACTTAAGATCCCACACAATTGCGCTCTCGATTGCTGGATCGCCAGCGTGGGCGGTTCAATTATTCGATGACAGTTTATTTTTAGTGCATATTTAAACAAAGGGATTTCGTACGTGTTTTGTATGCGCTTTAAATTTACAACATTTTTTTGCAATTTTTATAAAATTTTAATACATGTATGTCAGTATAAACGAACTTAAGCTCAGAAATATTACTGTCTCTATATAAATGTCACTGAGTGCGCAAATATTAATTATTCGAATTAACCTAACATTTCACCTAAAATATACGATCATCCAAAAATAAAGCGTAGATCACTCCTTGGAGAGCAATGTATTGCTCCACAAATCTCCGATTCTCGTGTATTGTATATCTACTCCTTTTTAACTTTGCATGTCCTTACGGGTGAGCACTGCTTTTGAGCTACTAGGGGACGACAAAAGGAATATTTTTTTAGCTTCTTTTGACCGACGAAACGAGAACAAAAGCAAGTAATCTTTCTATTATTCCCTAGCTGGTTTCTTACTCAAAAACGTATCAAAAAGCGAGGAATCAATACCATTTTTGGAAAAACTAAAAAAAAATGCCTTGATTGATCCAAATAGGTGAACAAGTCGTTACTGCGGTATTGCTCGATTTTGGTATTATTCCATACATTTAATACTGGCTTTTGCAGCATGGTTTTCGGATCACTTAAGGAATTTTTCGGTACTTAACTGGTAGTTTCGGTACTTCAGGGTAGTTTCAAAAATTGTTTGGGAATTAACGAAGTTTCGGGATTATTTAAAACTATTTTCAGGACTACCCCAGTGGGAAAATGTAATATATTGTAATCGAAAAAATAATCAGTAAAACATTCGAAAATGTATTTTTTTCCCCCCAGGGCGATGTCCTAAGAAAAGTGGAGCATTCAATTTAGCATTACCTAGTATCGAGAAATGTATGTGTTTTAATATGAAATTTTTGGAACTTTATGAATACATTAGAATGCTGATTACATAGTTAGCAGTAAGGGATGCAAAAGGATACATTACCTGCGAGGTCTAATAGAGGTCCGGGCTAAGTCTACTACTGTGGAATATCATGTATGAAAAAGTATTGAGAGTTGAGCTACCCGAGGCCTGTAATATACTAGATTTTGCACACGAACGCGAAGCAGTTGGGTAACATTAATAAAACGGCAAACACTTCAGGCAGCCAAGATAAAGATTGGCTAAACAGTTTTGGACTGCACATGGCTGAACAAAAGGCGAAATCGGTACTTATTACGATTAGAAAAAAGTTTAAGGGGAATAAAGTTTCGAATGGGCAGCCCTGTAGTCTAGACTTAGTCGGCCATAAAACACCTATACTATACTGTCCCTATACTGCGCCTTTTATGTGTCACGGAGCGGCCGCGTATCAGAAGTAGTGTAATATCGGAACGGCGAAGCAAGTGAGATACACCGCTATATCTCAAAACGGAAAGGCTGGTTACGCCGGAGGCATGACGAACTTGGTCTTTAGATTAGCAATTTTTTGAGCGGACCAGGCTGTTTGAAGTTTTATCTGTACAAGTATTGTATTGCGGTTGCTGCTCAAATGTGGAAGAAGACGCCTTTCGTGGGTTTTTTCGAGGGTCTCCAGTAAAGAGGGTCTCCAGTAGGTGAGATATTTTCACCAAAATTAATATGAATGGACATCAGGCGATTTACCGCCACCTCTCCACCCCCCTCGAAGTAATGTTTGAGGACAGAGTCATGGGGTCGGGGGTTGGCGTCAAGCAGGGTCTCCCTGGATTCACCTGGTGGGACACTTAAACAACCATTAGTGGTGGCAGAATCTAAGAGTATTTTTTGCTCTGAATGATTTCCGCATCAACCCCATCACCCCTCAGCTTACAAAAAGCTTCAAGCACACAAAAACCACTATAACAGCAAAAATCTTAGGTTCACCTTCTCAAGTAAACTAGGATTACTAGTTTTGATATTCGAATTGATTGAGTAAATTATTTTATAAGCAAATTTCTTGATTCTTCTTGCTTTCTGTGATGCATCTTTGCTTTGCTCTTTTGTCGTCATTGTTGTTAGTGTCACCCGCAGTTACTGTACATAAATACATAGATAAAATTTACGTTTTAGACGATTTGATATGAGTAACGTTTATCACAGAAAATGGGAATGGGCGGGTTTTCCATTTGGGTAGTTGGAATTACGCTTAACTAAATATATGCAAATTTGATTTTGAAATTGTTATTGTTTTTGTGCCTTTGGTTTATCGACATATGTATGTACATGTATATGCAGTATTTACTTTGTGCACTGTGTACACTTTGAAAACAAGTCAAATAGTTCAATAGACAACTACACACTTAGTGAAAGATCAAGCATTTTTATACCCTTAAAATTTTACCAGCCCAGCAACTGAAACTCTTTTTACTTTTCTTTACTCTACCTAAGGACTAAGTAAACAAAATATGAAGTAAAAAAAAATCCTAAATATGTGGATTTTCATTCATATTTTTTTCTTAATAAAATATTTTCGTTCAAAATATTTTTGTTCTGCTCGAAATATTTTTTTTTTTATTAAAAACGGCTAAATAAACATCAGACAACTTTAAAATTTTTCCCTGCTAAAAAATAGTTTTTGTAATTTTACGTAATTTTTTTTAATTTTTGTAAAATATTTGTTTGTTCTTAAAAATATATTACTTTAAGAAAATTTTTGTAAAATCCTTAAAAAATTATTTTTTTCCGAAGAGAAATTGTTAAAAAAAATTTTATTTTTTATTTAAAATTTAATTAAAGTAAATTAAGGTAAAACTACTTCTGTTTTAACGAAAAGAAAAAACTTTTTCCCAAAAAATTATTGCTCCCAAAAAATTGATTTTTCAGTTTGTTTTAATGTTTGGTAAGTCATAATTTGGTTTAACAATTTGTTTCAATAATTCACATTTGGTAGGAGCTATAGCTGCTATTTCTGAGATTGGTAGATTTGAGTTGCTCATGGTCCTGAGAGGATTAAGTCAACAAATGAATTTAGAAAACGGATGCGACTCACTTGTAATACATTCAGTTACTCACAGAAATATTCGTTCCAATATCAACCTTTTTCGTTGATTTTTATTTAAAGTATAGCAGCAGTTTGAAAATTTCGATTAAACAGTTATGTTAAATAAAATGAAATATTAAAATTTGGGTAACCTAATGAAGTTCAAAAAAGTTTAATTTGGAAAATATTTGTTAAGAGCACCACGTTCGGTATCAAACTGCTCGGGGAGATCCTTCAGAGTTCTGACAGAGCTTGTGGTATTGCTTAACGTCATTTAACACAGCGGTGTAAGTTTCGCGAGGATACCAAAATCAGACAAGCGGGATAGATACAATTTGTTTCATGCTGTCCATAGCGGCTTTGAAATATTCAAATAGATTGTGTGTGTCTCACTTACTACTAAATATTATCGCGGGTTTTTTACAAGATTTTGCGTATGGTTTTACCAGGACTATTTAAAGCCAAACTGAAAAGGTTCCGGACATCGGCATAGAAGATGTCCGTTTTTTAGTGCATGAGCAGCAACCAAGATATACCCTGTAAGCAATCCGGTAATAACTCTGCAGTATTCCTTTGGTAACCGTAACAAGAGTATAGTTGCTTTCGCCGTTTTCGCAAATAATTTTTTGTAGTTTCGCATTTGGTTAACTCGTTCCATCAACCCCTGAACAGCCTAATCATATCATCGTATATTTAGTTGTACAAGTGTTGAAGTGATCTACGAATGTAGTTTGTCTGCTTGAGAGTCATCTGCTTTTTTATTACCCTCTATTACCTTGTGGCCGGGGATCCATGCCTTCTGTCGGGGGCTAGCCTGTCAATGGTTTCCCGGCTGCGAAGGACGCTATTGGATGTAATACTATGTGAATTAACTGCCTTACATGCCGCCTGACTATCTACGTATAGATTTACTTTTAAATTGAATGTTGTTTCGGCTTTAAATATGCTGAAATGGTCAGGTAAACTTACTGCCCGCCTGACGCTCAGTTCCCGGCAGTCAATTGGCACCCACTCTGATCACCATTTCAGAGCCGTTCGTGAAAATGTTTAGGAATCTATGGCTAGTTTCCCTTGCGCCATTCCTTCCCCTCAATCGTTGTGCGTAACCTTCATTCTCACTTAATGCTAGGTCCCATGTAACCTGTGGTGCCGTGCTTAAAGATTCTGAAATTGAATTCACCTATGGTCGTCAATCTACTTGCGGATTTAGCAGCACGGTTTTCCGCGAAAAGGTCAATGGGCCGTAAACTGAGGATTATTTCAAGAGCAGCTATTGCAGTGGACCTCAGCGCTCCCGTGATGCATAGTGTTGCGAGGCGCGGAATCTTCTCCACTGGCCCGAGGTATGATGACTTTTTACGGCATTCCACCACATCAAACTGAAGTAATTATCTGACTATTGCTGTATAGCACCGGAGCAGGTGGATGACCCCAAGTGACTCTCAGCATGCTGTGATATGCATAAAGGGTTTTACTGCCTTCTTCACCCTTTCCTCAATATCGTGCTTGCATAACAGCTTACTGTCCAAGACTACTCCCAAATACCCTTAGCTCGATGCTACCTAGTCTCGAGGGTCTCCACACTAGGATCTTATATATTCTTGTGAAGAGCATACGGTCTGTTTTGTCTACATTAACCCCCAGCTCTGCTCGAGATGCCCATTGGTCAACGACTGCAAGTGTCTAGGTAGCTTAGGCGCTTTCCCCTCGAAATCCTTTAGTAATTTTTTTGCTGTTAGTAGCCATAATAGTGGTCCAATCAGTTCGTTCACGGTGGGATTCAGTGTTTCAATCAATACGCTTGGCAAAGTCACTTTCTTGTGGATTAGGCAGGCACCTCATCAAATCATCGCTACCGTACTTGAATAGCTCAGCTGAGGTACCTTCATATCAAGCAGCTTTTTTTAGCCGAAATATTGTCATAGTCAGATGGTGATACTTCGACTGGACGGCTCGGGTTCATCTCTTCTGCTGTTACCCTTCAAAAGGAGATGGAGAAATGTATCGTATCGATCACTAGGCCGCGGAGTTGGTTCTTATAGCAGTTCTTCAATGTCTTTCGCTTCACTTAAGGCGTATCGAAGTTCGGATATCTACTGTATTCTTCTGCAGAGTTATATAGCTCATGAACCAACTGGCTATAACTGGTTACAAATGGAAAATTTTGCTTATCAAACTGTGCTTGTAATTCATCATTCCTTTCTTTTATTTAAGTTCTTTGCTGTTTATTAAGTTTTTTTTTTTGGTTTTGGTTTGCGCTAGTTGAGTGCAAGTTATTTTTAGCTAAATTTCAATTTGTGCATTATCATTTAATGCCAACTCGTTCGCCTTTCTTTTTTTTTTGTTTTTTGTTTTTTAGTATTCTTTCTTTTGTTCCGTCGTCGCGTACTCCCACCAACATCCGTCTGCCGTAGTAATTTTGCAGTGCAGATCTACGCCATCATTCATGTCAAAGCCAGTCAATCCAGCAGTCCAGTAGTCAGTCAAAGCATTGGTTGAATGCCTCGTGGTTCACTAGTCAGTCGGTGTATGAACTTAATAAACTATATCAGCATTGCCTTTTACGTAGTTAGCATAGCGCGTAGGTCATCGCTTAGCAGCTGTCAACTGATGCGCTCTCTGCTCTTCGTCCCTTCTTCTGCTAATTCACTTGTATGCGAATGCGTCTAATTTGTTATACAATTATTAAATTGCCCCAACTAGCACATATATGTACGTATGTATGTATGTACTTATGGCAAATAAGGAACAATCAAAAATGAAAGAAAAAATTTCACTTTTTTCTTGTACTCGTATATCAAATTTGTATGAAAATTGCTTGGATTTGAATATGACACGAGCGCGATTTAGCAACTGGGCAATTGTGCGGCTGTCGCGCTTTGCAGCGTTTTATTGTGCGATGCGATTTTTTTATCTGCGAAGATTCGGTTTAGTTATTCGCGATAATGGAGATCGATGTACTCAGTGGTATAAACATTTTCATGTATGTACATAACTGAGTATCTATGTATGTTTGTTTGTTTGCGCTAATTAAATTATTGCATATGTTGCAACTAGGGTGGCATGGCATGCAATAAATTTAGAATTTTTTCCACGCATTTTACCCTGATTTACTCGAATATCAAAATTTTTTTCATTGCCTGTGTCAGTGACTCACTCGATTTTGTGTCAATTATGCCCCTTTAGACCTTGGAGAATAAATGTCAGGTTATGTGGGTTATTAGTGTTAAATTATAAATGTTTGTATGTATAATATTCGATGACGAGTCGTTGATAGTATTTATAATACATTCTGTGCTTGGTCGAGTTGCTTCTCAGTTTTGTTACGAGGAGGAAGCATTATATGTCTGTATACCCCGCCAGTGTGGGATTTTAACCCACTAAACATCCAACTGTCCACTACCGATTCCCACCGTTGCTTCCGACAAGTATTTAGCAACATTGGAGACTGCATTGCATATTTGTACACAATGGTTTTGGGTCTACTTTGAATCTACCGCACACATGATTCGGTTCAGTGGTTGGTAATTCGTATGGTACCTCGAAATTGGTTTTCTTAGACGAGAAGTTTATTGGGTGTAGGCCTGCGACAACCAATCCTACGTTTCCGGCTACCGTTCGAAGTGCACAGTATACGAGCTCAGATGTTATGAATTGATGACAGTCTGAGTCTGTATATCTTAGTGTCAAGTGAATGTTCCCATACTTCCTACATAGAGATACACCGATTAGAGGACTCCAGCTAAAAGCCTCGCCCTCTATTCTGTTTACTCTTTGGTCCTTACTGCTAAGCATTTTAGCGAAATTTGCGAAATGGCAAACAAAGCTGTAGCGTCCGTACAGTAGTGGCTAGTGTAAAATGGACTTTAGCTCGCAAAATGGAGCGGCAACTATTGCGTAGAATAGAATGGAATGCTACGTAGCATGGGAAAGCTTGGCATATGAGATGGAGTAATGCAATAAAGAGCATCTCTGATTTGAAAAGCTGGCCGGCAAGGAAGAACGGTATGGTCGATTTCTAACTGACACAATTTTTTACTAGGCACGGGTTCTTTAAAGCATGCTTTCACCGATTCAGACACAACTACTGTGGATGAGACGAAATAGAAGACAGCGTGAGCGACTTAAGAGCATTAGACACAAGCTTCGCAATATAATTGCCAAGAACTACACGCCTATGTCCGTCATGGACACTATGACAAAAGAGTAGAAAGCCCAGTACTGAACCCTGTGGAACGCAAGCCGTCGTCTTATATTCCTTGTCGTCCTCGTAGATATTATATTATAGCACTTTTGCATAAAAGTAGTTGGCGATGATTCTATCGAGATACATCTTTCTCCACGACGCCAAATTGAATGCATTTCTAATATCCAAGGCTACTATCACGCAGTATTTTATCGTACCTCCCCTCCACCGTTTACCTATAATTTTTAGAGGTCAACAGTTTTTATCTTTTTTGGTTACCGAATTTATTTGCTAAAAGGCCGTCGGACTCTTCATTAGCCTTGTTTGGGTAGTTTTATATATGTACTACGCCCAAGAATCAAACCCGCAGAATCCTTCATGCAAAATGGGCGGAATGGAGATGGGTAGGTCAATAATCTCTTGGACTTCAGTATTAGCAGCAGTTTTTGCGTT
>NW_016162774.1:25263-40699 GCF_001687245.7 Rhagoletis zephyria | reverse complement strand
ATTTAATGTTCGGCTCCGCCCGAACTTAGACTTTCTTACTTATTTTTTTTAACTTCTACCAGCGAGCGCAGCAGTGAAAATTTTCACATTTCATTCGAAACATATTTTCGCAATTTAGCAAACTTCTTCGGTTTAGGAATCAAAGGAACTGAAAAAATATGATTAAAATCGATATTTAATTAAAAAGTGTAAATCGAAAAGAAATGGAACCACAGCAAGGGGTGAAATGAAATGAAAAAAGTAGAATGAAATAAAATGACACGAACTAAATTAAAACAAAGTAATATATAAAGGTGTAAAATGAAATCAATTGAAATGGAAATGTGTTTAATATGTACTGAATAGATTAAATTGAATGAAATCGAGCATAGAGAAATGGAGCAGAATGGTATGAAATTTATTGGAATAGTGTGAAATGAATCGGAATGGAAGAGAACGAAATGGAATGAGTGAAAAGAGTATAATATAAAATTGAAATAGTGAAAAAAGTAAAAAGTAGCTTAAGGTAATGGAATGGAACTTAAAAAACTGGAATGCAATGAAATGTAATAGAAATAGGAAGGAAGATTCAATGAAATTTAATTAAAATAAAAGCATAAGTGACAAGGTTTTCGTTATGTTATCGAAAAGACAAAAAAAAAATCCTACGAAAGCAGTTTGATAAGTCAAATATTTGTTGAGTGATCTGCTTAGTAATTTAAAATGCAATGAGACCCAGCATCATCAATTCCAAGGGTTAATAGGTGGCTTAGGTACTGAATAGAAAAGAGGTCATTTTGTCTTGTTTTTAGAAAGAAAGCAGCGTCATTCACATAAAATATCTTGAACAGCTGGTGAAAATTATTCTGAGGTGTTGGATGCATTCGACAATGAGGTGAATTTGAATTGGCGTATAAGATTATGAATTGCCTCTTCACCCAGCATATTTACCAGATTCAACACCCAGCGAAGTGGCCCATTGTTAGGAGACTTGGTTCGAATGAATATGTGCACTAAAAACCATTTCTGCCTTAGGAAAAGAGCGTGGTACTGCAATCGCGTACAACTTGTATTCCAACACTAATTTTATAAATTCCTTCCCCATTCAACTAGTTATGTCGTTAACCAGTTCTAACGAATATTCAACGCCTACAACAACTACTATAAAATTAGTACTCCACGGCGACCCTAATTTAATGTAACAAATTTAAATATCTTTTAGTTATTATGCCGTTGAAACATGTAAATTAAGCTCCTTAAAGTAAGTTGTAAAGTACATACGTTTGCTCTACCACCAGTGTGTGTGTATGTATGAAAACATCAGCGTAAAACTATTTGTTGTAGGTTTTCATCACACACATCTATACATATGTATTCATACATATGTACGTAGTTAAGTGCGTACGCCTAGTTATTTGCTCTGCCTTAACGTAATTTGTTTATGTTTTCACTAAAGCTAGTGCAATTTAGGTTAGCCGCGTGCATATTTAAGTTGCGGTTCTTCACATTCTTACAAAGTTTATAATTAAATTGTACACCAAGTTCGCCTTGCCAGCCACTAAATCTTCGGTAGATTAAAACTATTTAAATCCACTACAAAATACATACATACGATATATGTAAGAGTTGCTATTACATGTTAATTTTTAGGATGTAAGTATGTAAATATGTATGCCATTACAAGTGTAAATTTTGGTTTGTATGTATGTCAATACAAAGTACGTTCATTCATTTAAAATATGCCGCTTTGCTTAAGTTTGCATTTCTAAGCCATTATAAGCATGCCAAAATACATATTAATTCATACAGTGAGACAAAAAAGTGTTATGATAATGATTCTTTTAATTTTTTATATATTTTTTTTTTTTTTTGATATCTTTCATGCTTTAACCATATAATATCCGTTTATCAAGTAGATTTTAAAATGTATCTGCCCTTCAAACACCTTTTTTAAGACCAAAATCCGACTGTAAATGCGAAGATATGGCGACAAACCCCTAAGTTCGGCCGAAAAAATGTTTTTTTTAGAAATTTCCATACAAACAGTGTTGCCATTTTAGCCATTTTCCGGCTAGATTTAGCAGTTGCGATAGCAAGCAGTCGGAGAAATTTCGGTTTAGCCGGCAGCCGTTTTGTAAAAAAATAGCCGTTTTTGGCCGATTTTGGTCCAAAATATGTATGGCTCTAGCCTTATCGCGGAGAAAATTTTTTTAAATCAGGATTTTTATATTCCAGTCAAATATTAACTTTGGTTTCTATAACACTTTTTTCAGTCAGACAATAATCGCTATTTTCAGGTTAAATTCTTCAGATCATTAAGGTTTTGAAACGACCGTAAGAACGCAATCTCCATTACAATGGTTAAGAGTGCTATATAAATAAAAATCACAAAGAAGCAACAAATTTTGGCCGAAAAAATCACATATTTAACGAATAGTTTTAATAAAAAAAAAGTAAAAAATAAAAACCAAGAAAAAGCGATTTAGCAACGATATAAAAATTAAAATTTTCGTGTTTGACGGCTATTTTCTGCCTTGTTTTTTTTAAACAGAGTTTGTTACCAAACTTCCCTGAAATTGCCATCAAGGAATCATTGTAGAGAAGATATCGCTGTGATCCACAAAAAGCAGCAAGTTCAAGATTCATGCGCATTAGACAAATCTTATAAAAAAAAATTCTGATATTGCAGCTGAATGCAATCTGGCAAAGTTTTTAACTTGACTGCATGTTTATATACCTAAATATATGTTTTTGTTACAGGTAAAAAAGTGGAAATTAAAAAATACTTGAAAAAAAATTAATCAAATTATGACAATAATTTAGTTAGATTTAAAAGGGTTAAATTTTTTCTAATTTACATACTTCATAAAAGCACTTGTGCCTCTCACTTCACAACCCAGCTCCAGAGCTCGCTCACTACCCAGCTCTGATTTCGATATCAATATTTCTAGAGCACACAAATGAAATTAATTTCCATTTAATTATGCATTTTTTATTTGCTTATCAAGTATCGAACAACTGTCAATATTTGCATAATTATTAGAGGTTTAATAGCAAATAAATATGCGTACATCTACGCCCATAAAGTTTTTAGCTGTATTTAGTGCAAGCATCTGCATGAATATTTATGCATTTTTTTAGCATTTATAAAATACTAGTGACAAATATAAATCTGAGTAGCTTTTAGCCTTCTATTAGAGTTAATGAAATCAACAACAAATTAAATACTGATTTATAGCTAAGCAGTTTTAATTTCATTTTACATAGATATTATTATTAGGCTTTTGTCAATCTAATTAGTAGCATGTATGTATGTATGTATGTTTATTTATATCAGTGTTCATTTAAATATATATTTGTATGTGGTCGTTTATCTTCTGTGTATTTTTGTTTGTCATTTCGCACATAATCAGGTAATTATTATCGAAAAAAAATATATATTTTTTTTTAATCC
Source organism: Rhagoletis zephyria (assembly GCF_001687245.7). Lineage (NCBI taxonomy): Eukaryota > Metazoa > Arthropoda > Insecta > Diptera > Tephritidae > Rhagoletis > Rhagoletis zephyria. The sequence continues at coordinate 37,266 of NW_016162774.1, read as the reverse complement.
TGCTTCATTACCTTGATATTTTGAGATGACACACTCGTAATATTTATTACATACGTATATACATATATTTATGCAAATGTGATTTGATTGCCTTAATGTGACAATTAAAATAGCCACTTTGCGACCTTTGAGCTTTTGTGGGCTTTTTAATTGCAGCCATACAGTTGATTTGTCTAGCCAATTTTCTTTCGCCAATGTCGAAGTTTATCATTAAGCCATTTTGGCATTATGCCAGCTTGAAGTGAGACACTGTAGCTCTGTTGAGATACGAGTTGAGGATACTTGGCCAATATATTTTAACAGCATATTTCATAGTCAAAAGTCTAGTTATATTTTAATGTAAATTCGCAATACAAAAGCTTTGCTCTTGATGTGTTGAAAGGAAAAAGTTTTAAAGCAACCTGCCTCTGCTGCGAGATCTACTGACATGCAATAGGGGAATCTGCTTTACATATATCGCCACGGAAACTGAAAAGCCTTTCATTCAAAACATTAATTAATCATTTGTTACTTTCGTTCCACATACGCTCCTTGAATATAGGGAACATCAGAAAGGTTTCGCAAAAGCACAGGGGATCAACTTAATACTTGACCGAGTTTCTCCTTCGATTTGTGATGTTCGTCTTGAGATTATAATGCAAATAGAGATACCTAAAATTCTACGTAATAACAGAGAAAATGGTAGCTTTTTCATGGCAGAAAAACACTCGGAGGATTATCCTTGTCCGCCAATGGGGAACCGTTATAAGAAGAAAAACTTTGTTTTTTGTTGATATTGTTCGGACCAGGGGGCGAATCTAGCCAAAACCTATAGCCACTCCATCACGGCGGCCGGCAACAACTTGCAAAGAAACTCTTTGAGAAGAGGAAGTAATAGGTATATAGTAGGGTGGTCCTTAAAATATCAAGATTACAAGAAAAAACATTTCTTTGAATTTGGACCTCTAACCATTCGAACACGGCGGCCACCAACAACCTGCATATTTGTGATTTTAATTAAAGAAAGTCAAGTATCAGCATCATGGAGAACCCCTTTATTTTGTTTTGCGTACAAAATGAAGACATAAATTACATAAAGACAATTAAAATAAAAATAAAGACAATTATATATCTTTTTATCGCAAACATTTTAATTTGGCCAGCTATAACTCAGCTAGGTTATGAATAAGTTTCAATAGTACGTCAGATTTCAAGTTAAAATTTAAACATTTTTTGGAAATTTTCGTGGGACTCTTTGTTTTGTACGTAGACTAAAATAATGGGATGCATGCCCCATACAAAATTTATATGTTGATATTTTAACCCAAGTAAACAGGTTATCCTCGATATCTTGTTTAAAAACCGCAGACTTCAACTAAGCCCGTAGCACTTGGGCAAAGAAAGCTACGTGATCTCTAACGAAGTTGAAACTATGCTAATATATATGACCTAACTAATATTTTTAGAGACTGAAGTTGGACCGGACACATCAAAAGTTAGGAACCGAGCATCTACAGATAGACTTTTACGAATATTCCTCCCATCTACTTTACCAGATGTTTAGGCCATGCGAAAGTATTCAGTCAGTATTACCACAAGTTGTCTGCAGTCCCATCTGCTCAATAAAATTGGATACCTAGCCAGTTTCCATATAATTTTGCTTACCCGTCGATGCCTCTCAGTCATTGCTGAGCGAAATATTCATCGAGTTTCTGACAGTAGCTTCGATGGTCGAAAGCGCTGGTCTGCTGAGCCCTCTTTATCCTGATGGTCAGGTCTCTCTTTACCAAGTACCTAGGAGGTAAGCTGACACCAAGGCAACCGCTTTGTGGAGAAGGCTCTCGTACAGCTCGTGGCGATTGTTCTTTGAAATTTCCCAAGCAGATTTTCCATGCTACGGATTGAGAGATTGAACCACAATATACCCTGCATAACTGACAATGCGTCTGATCAGAAAAGTCTATTTCGAAAGGATTCCACTTGGTGATAGACCTCCAATGCAGAAAGATTACGTTTACACTTATAAAAAGTTAACTCAGCATTTTTAAGCTATCAAAGCTCTGCACTATATTTCTGAAACGTGCTGTATGTAAAAGCTCTCAATTGCACTAAAATGAAAATCCTTCAGTCTACACCTTCAGGCGCTTGCTCTTTTCAAGCAAATACATATATATATACGATTTAATTAACTTCATACCCACACGCCGCATCTGAAAATATAATTTTTATCCGCTCATTCACCGATAAGCTTTTCACAAAACAAAAGCGCTCTGAAGCCATTATGTCGGTTATAATTGACCTGACCGGTCGGTCAGTCGCTTCACTTGCCAGATTCTCATTTTGTTGGCTGTCGCTTATTTATTATTTCTTTGGCCATCTCACATATGGGGCAGACTACACCAACTCACTCGTATTTTATCACAGCTTTATGTTTTGGCCGGAAGTTCATTGGCATGCAACGAGTTCTTTCGCTTGCAGAGCATTGTGGTCATTGCCAGAGTTTTAAGTCGTCTGGCTAGTGTCATGCAATTAAGTATTTCGCCGGTGGCTTCATTGCAATTTTGGTATTATTGTTATCGCTGATTTTTTTTTAATGAATCCCATGCTTTCACACATATGTACATCGCTCAAGGGGTGGGAATTTAAGTAATCTTTTTTATTTATCTAAACAAAAACGAAATAAATAGATCGTAATAGAATATTCCATGTTACATGAAAATTAAATTGATACTGAATTTTTAAACAGATGGAAACGCTCGTTTAAGACATGAATAAATAAATAAATAAATAAATAAATAATTCCTTCCCAAACTCTTTTTGATTGTTTATATTTTTGTTACAAACATTTCAATACAGTTTCAACTAACTTACCAATTAAATTGCTTTAAATTTTTTTGCGCAGTTGGCAACTCTCTTCACAAATCATTTATAGATAAAGCGTTCTTAACGTTCTCTAATTTGACACCCATATTAAAATATTATATAATGCTTGTTAATTAAATTAATTTAGAATTTTATAACAGGTGGCAACCAAAAAAAAAAATATATGAAATGAACCATCCTTAAGCGTCTCTTATACGACAACCATAATAAAATATGGAATATAGCTTTTTAATTAAATTAATTTAGAATTCAATAACAGGAGGCAACCCTTTTAGTTTTTTTTCGAAAGCACTTAAACCTCCCCCGTTTGGCAGCCATATTAAAATATATGATATAACTCGTTAATAATTTTAAAATGATTTCGTTAAAAAATATTTTCGAAATAAAGATTTCTTAAACCCCTCCATTGCCAAAACAAAATATTTTATTTAACTGAATAACTAATTGATCTTAGTTTTAGAAAAAGGTGGAAACTTTCCCTAAAAAATATCTTTGATATTAGTCTGGGTTGCAGTATGCCTGTGTGCCAAATTTCAATAAAACATTTTTAGATATCTCAGGGTGCAATCGCAATAAACATACACACACTCACTCGCTCACAAACTTTCACATTTATAATATTAATAGGATAAAAGTTGGATTTCGAGCAAATTTTTCTGTTCTAATTTTCAACATAAGTTTTTTTTTTTTTAATTAAAAAAACATATTTGAATCAATGAGGGAATTTTTTTTAATTCTATTTTTATGAAACTACCAAAAATCGTATCGAAAAAAATTTATTTGCATATTAATTAGTCAAATCAATGTGGACACTAGCATTGTTGTTGCAGGTTTTAGTTAAATTTTTTTCCTTTTAATAGTGTAGCTATATTTGAGCGCTGTTGCAAAAACCGTAAAACATATGTCTACGTTGCCTATGCATATACCCTGCCAGAATTTTCCACTATAAGCAACTCAAAATTAACTCCTCTTAGCGCGCAACTAATCGCGGAAGATTTCTCATGTGGGTCGTATGCGATGTGCCAAGATTACCCTCCGGCATGCGAGTTCTTTTCATTCTAAGGAATAATAAGTTGTCTCAAATTTGCTCTAATTCTTTACCGGAAATTTATTGTATTGGGATCCTTATGGGCAGAATTCTACCAGCGTGCTTTTTATTCATTTACTATTCATTTGGTCCAAAGATTTCTGCTCTGTTTGGTTTTACAGCAAAAACGCTTCCTTAAAATTAAAAAAAAAAAACGTTTTCAGTTTGCTAGAAGTCATAGAAATAACGTTTTAATGTAAAATACCAACGCTGAGCCAAGCTGAACGTAGCTCAAAAGTTATTTCAGAATACAAATAACACAAAACGAATCTCTTTGGGTAGAATTCTACCTACAGGTCATATGAGGGTTTAATTAGGCAGCCGTTGTGTTCTTTTTCATATTCCGCGATAATTTAAGATTTTAGCTAAAAATGTTGCCTATTTACCAGTTGTAATTAGTTAGGAAAATGTATCTATATCATTTTTCTATGCCAAATTTTTCTCACAGGGTATGTCAAACTACATAAAAAGTTTGGAATTATACCGCACGTATGTACATACATACAAATTTATAAAGTGTATATACACAAACACATACATACATATATGAATATTGGAATTACCCCAGTGATTCCAAATAACCTAAATAAATAAAAATAGAGATCTATTATTTTTACGCATCGATGTGTGAAAATTGCAAAATTGACATTTTCTCCGCAATCACAAAAAACAAAAATGTATGAGAGAGAAAAAATTTGTTAGTAGGCCCAGTCATAGCCATAAGCTGATTTGGATATGAGGCTGGTTAGCAGACTGACAGCTTGGCCGGAAATATATGAACCAAACTAGACTAAGTCGAGTAAGGCCAAAACACAAAAACATTTTTTTTTAAGGATGAACTGAAAAAGTTTAAACATGGAAATTAAGAATTTTTAAGAATGTTCTAGAAATGGGCGTGACTACATTAAAACCAAAGTTCAAAAATTTAGAGTTTATTGCGGAATCGCCAGAATATTTATATGGATGGAATTACGCTATGTAATGGTATTCATATCACCGTCAGTAAGAAGGGATGGACAAAAAAAAGGCCAGGGAAATTTGATTGCGCTCATAAATGTGTTTTCAAAACAAATATACCCAAGTCAATAGAACACATTTCCAGCTACCTCAGTGTACAACGGCGGTCCGTCCTGTCGCAGTTTGCGTTAACCCAATCGCGGCGAAAGCAGTCCTTTAACCCTTTTTCTACCGCCCGGGCCCGAATATCTGATGCTTTTGAGCTCCATAACTGCTTGACTTTGCTTTTTTTCTACATATATATATGTACTTTACACTTTTTTGATCATGCTAATTATTTTGTTTAAATAATTGGTATTGCTATTGTAAATCTAGTGGGAACTACCAGCATGGGTCTGTTGGAGTCACATTATTACTTACATAGGCATCCAATAGATCCGAGTGCTAGGTAATGCTAGTTTTTTTCTGCTGTAGATAAAGGGTTAAAAGCATTCTTGTTTCTCAATTATTCAAAACTTGTCCAGCGAATTCCGCGAAGGAAGTAATTCCTTAAACTTAATTACTAAATATGTCTTTATTTGTTGTTAATTCGTATCGCACAAAACAAACACATACTAATATTCCATATATGTGCGCAAATAGTGTTTATATTGACATGGCGTGTGCATCGGACATGACCTTTGCTGCATTGAGCCCTCTTAAATTGAACTGCCTAAATTACTTAGCGCTGCGTCTGCGTGAATATTGATATATATATATCATGTTAAACATACTTCAGCATCACTTCTCTCCACACCATACTCTGCACTTTGATTAATACCAGTTTGCATTGTCATTCAATCGTCACTCACCTGTCAGAAATTGTGGCTGTCTATTTGCATATTTGATTCCAATTGAATATCCATTGACAAAAGCAACAATAGTTTTAGTGCAACAACAGAATGCATACAAACGCTCGTTACACAATTATGTAGATTATTATGTACATTAGATGCATCACTTCCATCCAGAAAATTAAACGGTATTGTTTTTCCCGCCAAAATATTTCGGAAATATATTTAAACTAACGTGAGCTGAAACACCAAAAATCTAATATTTCATAAATAAAACTAGTTTTTACAAATATGTACATATATATATATTTTTTTTTTAATCACCTCAGATGATGAAAAAGTTTAAGTTTAAAAGGTCTGCGTAAAAACGTTTCGAAAATGTATCAACGTAATCAAAATAATGAGGTTCTTGGAGGTATTTTCAAATTGTTCCTCACTCACGTAAATTTGAATATTTTATTTTTTATTTTTTTAAACTTCCGATGGAAAGCTCGCAACTTTTTTTGGTGATGCACCCTAATGTACATATGTATACATATGTGTACTTATTAAGTACATATGTACAGAGGACGTATTTGAGTAACCGTCTACAAATTCGGGACTTATTTGATTGATTGTGTTTTGGGGTATTAAGTTCGTTTGACGCTAATGAGTTTCAGGTGATTTCCTTTGTTGGTTTGGCTGAGATTTCGCATCTATGGATGTATATTTGTTTGTAGCTTGGTACTTTGTACAATTAAGCTGGCACTTTCGCTGATCAGCAAATATTAGGTTGTTTACTCAATTTTGAACTTAGCCCATTTTAAGCAGCTGTAATTCGGTTATAAGTAAGCACCGTCCCGAGGCGCAATTGATTTTTGTTAGTTATTACATATATGCAAAATAATAATAAATAAAAACTACGAAAAACTCACGTTGTTTCTTAAATTTTGTGAACCCGAAATCAGCATCACAGAGAAGGTTTCACGGCAGAGTTGATCCGGATCAACTCGGAAATTAACTGCAGTTGATCCGGATTTAGTCCGAGATAATCCGGATCAACTCTGCCGTCTGTTTAAGCTTTAAGGTAACGAATACGCACCGTAGAGATTTATTACGGGTATCTTTAGTCGAGTCTTTATACGGTCTGTTGCCTCCACAACGGACTTCTCTAAAACCTTTCGTCCTTTCTTTTTTCGTTTCTTTGGCTTTCTTTTTTTCGTTCATTCTTAAATATTTGAACGCCTCTTCTGAGAAATTCTCTCTAGAGATTTCTTCACTATAACGAAGCTTCTGTTTTTCTGGAACACAAATGGCTTTTTCTTGAAAAATTGCTCACTTACAACAAGACGATTCAAACACAGTATCTGTACTTATACATATATATATACATTACGACACTTCCTATTTTCTTTATCTATGTTATCTTACCCATCCATGTCTCTGATTATCGCAGCCCAAACCCACTTTCGTTTTTGCAGTCAGAGCCTATGATCCATATCAAGAATCAGCATGGCTTGGACACCGCATAAGATCCAGCTGAAGTTACTCAGCCTCTACCTGGTACAGTGGATCTCTAAACAGGTGGCCAGCCTAATTTTTTCCGTCACTCGAGGCGACCAATTATACTGTAGGGAAAATGTCAAGTTTTGAAATATCACAAAAACACCAAAACAGGAAAACTTGATATTGGGTCGTATACTATGGATCTGTATATCGTTTTTCCAGATCAGGTCACAATTTTCATTTTTTTTTTTTAAATCAAACTTTAAAAATGAAAAAATTAAAAAAAGTAACAGATAGCAAGAAAATCAACGATGAAAACCGATGGATACATACACAATTTGCGAATGGTCAAATGATAATGTGCAATCATTTTTTTTCGTGAAAAAGGACCAGGATACAATGTTACGCATACGCCATGTCGTACTTGGCCGTACTCGTTCATACTCGTACATACATACATGGATGGCGTAAGCGTCCATGTTAAATTTTGATGTTTTTCATTCAAAAGTAGCCATATATAGCACTTTAAGCAGGTGAGCAAACCAACTTAAGTTTAAATATACTTACTAGTATGACAATATCGACGTGTTTTCCATGCTAGTAACTAAGTTATTTGTAAACCAAGCAATAGTATCTATGTGCTTGTATATAGATACGTTTATTGCCTTTCACTGACAAAAGATATAAACTACCTGGCTACGCTATACTTGTTCACATGTAACTATTATCGACCTGACTTCTGGTCACTTCATTTTTGAAGTTAATTGGCTTGAGGACAGAGATTAATTCGGCTTGAAATTCCGAAATACATTTAAAAAAGAACTAACTGAATTACCTATGAACTTTCGAACTAAAGCAAAACCTTGAAAACTCTTTACTGTCTTTCGAAAGACTAATTGAAAGATCTGATAACAAGGAGGTCTTAGCGTTATGCTATTAGCCTTTTAGTACTAAGTTTTTTTAAAAATTAAATTAAATTAAAAAATATATCTATTTTTTCCTTTTAAAGACAACAAAAATTAAATATAGACATTTAGGTGAAAAAAGCACAAATAATTAATAGTATTTTTAAAAATTAAAAACATATTTTTTTCTTTTTAAAACAGTTAAATCAAAAATAAAGCTAGAGAAAAAATTCGAATAAAAAACAAGAAAATAAAACTTAAAAGTAATAATAATAATAATTTTTATTTTTAAAACAAAGTCAAAAATTAAAGAAAATTAAAAAAAATAGCAAAAACAAGATCCTGAAAAATTAAATTTAAGGAACAAATCTATATTCTTCGTAAAAACTAAAAATCAAAAGAAAATAAAATTAACCACAGAAAAACAAATTGAATTAAAAAAAGACAAAAAAATTAAAAAATTAAATTAAAATTAAAAAATATTTTTCTTTTTTAAACAATAATATCTAAACCTTTACGGAAAATGAAACTAAAAACAGAAAAAATTGTTTATTTTGAAAGGAAAAAAAATATAAGTTCCTTAAAATTTAATGAAACTAAAAAATATTTTTCTTTAAAAAAATAACATCTCAAAATTAAATTAGTAAAGAATAAATAAATTAAAATTAAAAGTGATCGATTTCGTTCAAAAACATTTTTGGACAAAGTCATCAAGCTTCAAATCGATTGAAACTTTTTTATTGGGTGGATTTTATTTTAATCATGTCAGTACAAAAAATCAACCGTTAAAGCTAAAAACCTTAAAATTTGTATGCCGATTAACTTTGGGTCGTTGATTTCAAAAGTATAATTAAATTTTTTATAAAGCAGTCAGTTCTACCGTTGTTCAGCGTCCATTATATTGGAGAGTACAGAGCAGTGGTGCCATAGTTTTATAAAATTAAATCAATTATTTTTTGATTTTCTTTCGCGAATTATATTTCAAAACCACGAATAATACTTAAAATTTATTTCGAATCTCAATTTCAGCGAAAAATAATGAAATTTTTCCCGTAAATTACACTGTACACCAGAAAATACAATTAAAGAAATTTAATTAATTTTCTCAAAGTAACTCTTCTTTTAACAATAAAAATTCTTATTTACGTAAAATAGCTTTAAGCACAAAAAAAGTTTGCCCAATATATGACTGAAAGGGTTTAGTGTTAAATTATTATAGCATCCGTGGTGAGCCATTCAGTACGAATAGATCCCTGCATTACACATAAGCACGTTTCTGGTATGCTTTTTTATTAATTTACCTAAAGATATGGTATATGAAAAATATTCCAATAAGGATAGAGATATGCTAAGGATATGTCATAATATTACACCCTCTCAATAAAAGTATCAATAGCTTTCCACAAAACATGCAAATGTAATAACGCCCTCAACATTACGAACCATGGTTACCATTTTTACAAGTAGATGCAATAGAATTTCATAAAAAGTAACAATCAATAGTGAGCGCTAGCAGAGTGCAAGTAAGAAAATTCAATTTTACACGCCAACGCAAATAAGTAAGTGAGGACAATAGTAACAAGTAAGCTGACGAGAAAACCCTCCATCATAAATAAGGTGAAAGAAGAATATATACTACCTACTACATTGTGGCAGGTGTTTATGGCAAAAGCAAGCGAAGTGTTGGTGAGAATGCAGGACATGAAATTGCCATTTGCATACCATTTGCCTCTCGTTGGCAGCTACTTGAGGTCCCTAACCAACATTAAAATGCTCTAAAATGTATTTATAATGCAATTATGTTCAATTTTCCATGCATTTGTGTCATGAGAATGCTTGTGTCAAAATGTGAGCTCCACTCACTCACAAGCTATACCTGCTATTGACACTACTAAAGCTGGACTACGAAGGGAAGCTAGGGCGTATGAGTGCTTTTTTGCTTGCATAACTACATTGCTCCCTGAGTGAGATGTGATGCTCCATTGCGTTTTTTTAATGGTTGACTGGAGCTGAATAACTAGAAAAAGGAGTTGTTTTGTAAGCAAATGTTCCGTGTAAGTATGAAACAAGAGCAAGAGTTCCTTTTTCTCTGCCGTAGGTGCTCGCTTTTTGATGAGACAGTAGCATAATTGCATTTGCATAAGAATGGAAAAGTTTCAGCTAACTTTTGTCGCTCAAATGTGTTTAGCTGCAACAAAACAAAAAAAAACAATTGTGTGCTATGAATAATATTTGATCTAAAAGAAACAAAAATAATTGGCATATACTTAATTATACCTGAAAGTGCAAAAGGCACAATGCATAAGACATTTAGCGTAACCTCCAATGGCTTTTCCACGAATTTCTAATTGCTAGTTTTACATGCAGTGAGTAACAGGCAAATGTCAGCTAAACCACAAATAGCCACACGCAGAGATGCCATAATTGCCTTTGCGTACCTGCTGGACGTGAGAAGTGGAGAAGAATGAGTTAAAGTCACATTTGTTAGAGCCAACACTCAAGTGGCAGCAGGGACCTTATCAGCTCATCACACATGCCATTCAGTCTTAACACTTAGACACCCAACATTTGCCTCCTTCCGCTGCGCAACTTCTTTACGAGCAGTGGTGACGAATGAAAATGTGTTAATGGCTTTCCACCATCTCATGAAAACCAAAAAGCTAGCATGCAAAGATGCGTAAAAGAAGCACATTCGTAGCCCATTTAAAGCGCGAAGTATTTTACGCAGACAGGTCGAATGGTAAGGCGGCAAACTGGTAATGTCACAATTCACTAAGGTTGTTCGCAAAATTCGAGACACCTACAAATGCTTTGAATTGTTTGATTGATGAATATCCGTTGCCTTTAGCTTGACTGGTTTTCTCACGGCTTTCGATGGAAAGACATGTTTCATTAACCATATTTCAATTGGTATAAAGGCATGTTGAGAAATTATCAAAGATACGTGATTTCAGTGCCAAGACAATGTCTTGTAAATACATTCTAATAGTTAAGACCGAAATTCTAATGTACACTACCTAATCTGAAACATGATGCTGTTTGCGCCAATTGCCGCAGGAATGACCAGATTTTAAATTTTAGAGCCGCTTTTGACAGCATTGAACGAATTTTTCAAATACTATGGGTAATATGGAGCATAATACAAAATGCTCCATAAAAAAAAATTTTGATGTATGCGGAACACCTTTCCGACCCCTTTGTTAGAAAAACCCTCATATGTCAAATAAGTCAGGGTATCAACTTTAAAAAACCGCATGACACATAAAACTTATTAAGGAGGGTTTCCGGCACTGCTTTTCAAATATAGTCCTTTCCTCTACATTCATATATTCGATACCACTTAAGCGAAGACAATATTATTGACGTTTTTGAACTGGAAATTAAATGCGAATTCGAAGGTTACTATTTAAAGTGAGAGGTCGGGTTATCCACCTTTTCATATACTGTGGCTTGTAATTTTTATTCAATATTTGCATTTCGTTTCTTACAAAAAAAGTTGCGGAACAAACTTTGTTAGTGAATAGATTTTCTGCCAAAATCCACAATGAAATCTAAACTTTTAAACTTTGGTCCTAAAATTTGCACGCCATTTTTTAGAATATTCTTCGATTCTTAAGCAAAGCTAATTAGAATAGTAATGCTGCAAAAATTATTGACATAATAAATCGTATATAAAGTATTGCTTATGATTTCATCAACAAATTTATCTCAATGCTTTATTAGCATTTATCACCTATTTATTGTATTTTACCATTTACTTGCAGCAATTATATCAATTCGAACTAATTTGAAACAAACATTTTCTTTCACGAGCGGAAGTAATTAAACTTCAAGTAGCTTAATGCTCGTTTAATGCAATATTTAAGTGGCAAAA
>NW_016162774.1:21145-25238 GCF_001687245.7 Rhagoletis zephyria | reverse complement strand
TTGATTGAAAAAGTTGTGGAACAAATGTGGTTAACGAAGCGATATTCTGCCGAAATCCGAAATAAAACCTGCGTTTTGCAAACTTTAGTCCTACAATTGCCACGCCCATTTCTAGGGGTTTTTCAACTTACAGAAAAATCCTGCCATAGAGATATTATATCTGAATAGGTATTCTATCGGAATCCGCAATAAAATTTTACTTTTTGCAAAAACCCGTTGTTTAACACCTTACCAAATTCATATATCTCAACACAAGTTTTGCAAAACAAATTAAAAAAGATGGTTGATTCTCACAAAATAAACCATCTCGTCCTAAAAAAAAAAAAAATTGTAAATAGTTTTTGAAAAACCCCCATTTTTTGAACCACGGTTTTTGTAGAGAGTTAAACAAGGATTACGATGGTATAATTACTTAATCCCTAATTTAATGGTCTTCACTATGCAAATCAACCTTAAAAAGTTCAACTCTTAATAGCTAAGTTAACTTGAGGATAATCTTGACTATCTTATATACAGAAATATTAAGCCCGTTTCTTTAGCTTTAAAACGACGTTAAGATGAAGTCTCTACGGTGGGCAGAACCCGAGATATAACATGATTAGTCAGAATTACGAAAAAATGCAAACTTTGACAGATTATATCACAAACAAAAAAAGCGAAAAAAAGATTCCTCGTGCACGTGTTAGCCTATTTCATGTATAGAACCCATAAAAAAAATTTGAAGGCAATCGAAAGTGAGGCACCAAATTTGGTGTCCGACATGAAAAAGAATGTCTCATATGCGGAATAGGGGTAAAACCGCCCCCCCTTACGACGTAATCGTAGTTTTCAGAAAGGTGAAAAAACAATATTTAGTACGTGCGCCGATTATTTAATGTTCGGCTTGGCCCGAACTTAGGCTTCTTTACTTGTTAATTTTTAAATTATGTAGTTTTTTACTGACGTGTAGGCAAGAGCGTTTTCCTTCCATGAAAAAACAGCTTCTCATACAAATTTGGCTGGAATTTATGGTGTACGCCTTCGAATGACAGGAAGTTTTTTAGTTTACTAGGAGGTTTGCCATTGCCTACCGAAGTGTGACTTTTATTTGAAAAAAAAAAACAAAACACATTTTAGATGTTGCACCGTCCAGGGTGCTAATGTCGGTCCTACCCGATGGAAATGCGCGCTTAGAATTCTACGGTGTCGCAGTTAGCCTTCTTTTCAAAATTCATTTAAGTTTACTTAAGCTTTTACAATAGAGAAATTGTTAAATATACGTACAACACAAGTATGTACGTATTACTAAAATTACTTGTTGAATTTATGCTTTTATCCATCATCAGTCATAATATGTTTGGAAATAAAAAAAATAAAAAAATAGAATGAAAGCACAATTGCAAAAAAAAAAATATATTTACAGCAATATTGTAGACAATCATACATACATATGTGTGTATGCATTTAAGTGCATACTTATGCCTATAAGTACACAAACTCATAGTACAATTTAATTTAGAAATCGCACTAATGCATTTTTATGTCCGTCGTTTTGTTGTTTATGTGTATACAAGCAACACTTTCATACTAAATACTTAACCATAAATATATAGTATGTATGTAAATTTGTGAATTACAGCAATTTTCTTAACAACAACGGCATAAACGTGGCACGCCATAGCGGTCCCTGTGAATGCGGCGGAAATTGCGGTGTTGGCAATTTTGATGTTGAATGGACGGACACCGCAACCGCAATCCGCAGCATTAAATATCAGTGAAATATTAAAATATTTTCAAACTTTTCATAATAAATGCACACATATTTGTATTAATAACTATGTACTCGCACAAATAAGTTAAAATAAAACAGCGAAAAGGGAAAAGGTGGACCAGCGGTACCTCAACTCTGCTAGTAAGGCGGCTGATGGAGTGAAATGAAATCTCCACAAGCAGTTAGATCATATAAGGGTAAGCAGTACGTAAGTTTCAATTTAAGTAAATAAAATTAATGCTTTTAAAAGCGATGCAAGTAAGGTAATGAGAAAAAGAAGATGTCAGTTTAGCTTAGGCTTATTAAAGTTCATACTTTTGATAAACAGTTTGCCCCAAAAATAGTTGTTTTATAAGGAAAGCAGTGCTTCTAAAAGCAATCCTTGCAAATATATTAAAAATTTAGTAAGTATGTATATATAGTACATAAAATGTATGAAATACTCAATTTAAAATATGCCAGTTTATAAAGTTCTTTGGGTTTCTTCTGATTAACTAAAAATCTTCGCCGGTAAATATTGATGTCCCTTTGTAGTATCTATATGCAAATTCGGTTAAGCCTACGTATATATGTATGTATGTATGTATGTTTGTTCTTGCATACATATCTTATCTGCAACATTCGCGCAGCTGCAACACCATAACTGTATTGTATATATATCTATTCTCAACTGACCGTTATTCAACCTAACTGGTCAACTAATTAAATTACTTGCTACAAGAATTTGTGGACACAAGCAGTTGATTTCCCAGTTGTATTACATTATTGAGTGTGTATGCAGGTAGTATGCACGCACTACACAAGTAGATACCTACTTGTGGCATTGAGCAAGATTGCATAATTGAATTTCGACAACTACAATAACGGCAGTAAATGTATTTGCAAGTATTTAGCACAGCTGCCAATAGGATTTATTAAATATTGTTTTACAGATTGCATATATATGCATGTGGACAGTTAAAAATGTGATAAACGCATTTTTGAACTGTTTAAGTTTTGGAAAGAAAAATAAAAAAAAAAAGTCAAAAATCAGCGATAAATTTTTAGCGACTTTAAACTTGCACTTTGTTATACTAAAATTAAATAAAAAACTGCGCACCCAAAATTGTTCTAAAAAATCGAATGGAAAAATTAAAAATTTCGGTAAAATTTTCTTACATTTCTCCGAGCTCTGTATGAAACTAAAAAAACTTATTCTTGTTGTTTTTGCTGTCGAATAAACTTTATTTTCATAAGAAAAATAAGAAAACATTTGGTAATGAATATACATACAGATACATACAGTGCCGGACAAAAGTATTGGCACAGAGAACTTTTCGCAAAGCATGCAAAGTTTTTTATTCTAATTTCTTTTCGCAATTTTTTTATAAAAATATGGTTCTTAGTACAATAAAAAACATAAAAATAAAATCTCTAAACTTTGTGCAACTTTGTGGTATCAACTATATTTTTATAAACAAATTGCAAAAATACATTAGAATAAAAACTTNTGGCACAGAGAACTTTTCGCAAAGCATGCAAAGTTATTTGTTCTAATTTCTTTTCGCAATTTTTTTTATAAAAATATGGTTCTTAGTACAATAAAAAACATAAAAATAAAATCTCTAAACTTTGTGCAACTTTGTGGTATCAACTATATTTTTATAAACAAATTGCAAAAATCCATTAGAGGAAAAAAATGTGTATGCATTGCGAAGAATTCTCTGTGCCAATACTTTTGTATGGCACTGTATGTAACTTAAATCGGAAAAACTTTAGTGTATGCATATTTTTGAAGCTGACTGTTTGTCAGGTATATGCACAAATTTTGAGTTCAAACATATGTTTGTACATAAAAGAAGTTACGAAAAAAGTAACAAAACAAAAAACAAAGAAAAAAAAACAACTAAATCCTTTTATCGATGATTTTTCCTTTTTCATAGTGAAACTTACCCGCTGTCTGGCAGCTATTCGACAACTGGAGTTATTAATGTGAGTGATGTTTGCCTATCCGTTTTACAATAGCAGTTTATATTTCAATTTGCCAAGCGTATTCATAGCACAGTTGCACTGGCGCAGTTGTTTTGCCGTGAGAACTGATTAATTGAAGTGATTTCCTCTTTCTTCCATTTTTATTTTTTCCTATTTTTTTTTTATTTTTCTTTGCTCTGCGCGATCGAGTAAACATTGCCAAGGATATTGTAATGCAAAAATGAAAGTGTAAACCCCGGGCATAATTCTACAGCACCAGACAAATTTCTTTTGTGCACATGTCTGTGAAATATTGTATGTACTCTTACTGGTACGCAGGCATTTTTTTCATACTTTCCATTTTATTTTTCGGCACTCTTGCTGAAAAGCTGC
>NW_016162774.1:11883-20990 GCF_001687245.7 Rhagoletis zephyria | reverse complement strand
TTCTCTTTTCATTCTGATCATTTATGTATACATTTGTCTATATCTATCTCGATTCGTTTTGCCTGTTACAAACAACCGTTATGTGAACAAAGTTATAATACCCTTGTGCACAAGTGCGCTCGGGTATAAAAAAAAACAACTAAAATCATTTTTTCGATGATTTTTCCTTTTTCATAGTGAAACTTACCCGCCTTCTGGCAGCTATTCGACAACTGGAGTTATTAATGTGAGTGATGTTTGCCTATCCGTTTTACAATAGCAGTTTATATTTCAATTTGCCAAGCGTATTCATAGCACAGTTGCACTGGCGCAGTTGTTTTGCCGTGAGAACTGATTAATTGAAGTGATTTCCTCTTTCTTCCATTTTTATTTTTTCGTATTTTTTTTATTTTTTTTTGCTCTGCGCGATCGAGTAAACATTGCCAAGGATATTGCAATGCAAAAATGAAAGTGTAATACCCGGGCATAATTCTACAGCGCCAGACAAATTTCTTTTGTGCACATGTCTGTGAAATATTGTATGTACTCTTACTGGTACGCAGGTATTTTTTTTCATACTTTCCACTTTATTTTTCGGCACTCTTGCTGAAAAGCTGCAAGTAAAAAATTAACTATACGCTGTAGTAAACTTCTGGGATTAAATTGATATTTCAAAAGTTTAAAGCCAGCGTGAATTTGTTTTTTTAAGTTAAGTGGAAAAATTTTTTTACGGGTATCGCTTGTGAAGGAATTTAAACTATTTTCCAAATTCACGTTGGCTTAAGTACTTACTTAAATTGGTCAATTGGAGTTTTGTTTATTTAATTGTGGCTTCTGTGGCGGAAATATTGATCAGTTTTTGTTCACAGTAATTCAACATTTACTTTTACAGGAATTTGACCTTGAGCACATTATTAATGGAGTAATAATAATAATCGATTGGCGCTTATACATATGTTAGTTTTGGCCTAGTTAGCTTCTCCTCGGAATTTGTGGCGTGCGCCTTGGTGTTGGGAGGTTTGCCATTACCTGCCAAGGGGCGACTGCTATTAGACATTTTATTTTATTTACTTTATTTGAACATCAAATTCCATGGAGACGTATAACAGAGAGCGATAAGATTACACTTTTTAGGTACACAAGAGAATAATTGTATTTAAGAAATAAGTTTGCTGGAACTAATTTCTGTGAAATTTTTCTTGCACAAAACCGTGGATTCGAGATTTTCTTTAAAAGGGGAAAATAATAGCCATTAGCGAATCAAATTCAAATATAAAATTTTTAGCATTTTTTTTTTTAAATAATTGATATGTGTCTTCAACAGTGTTCACTGCCTTACATACTTCATTTGGACAACTATATTTCCTTGCAGTTCAATGGATAACTAAGCTTTTCTTTCGCCTTTTCGCTTCATAAGTTGTGAGACTACTTTCAGCTTATCAGCTTAAACTTTCAAATCAACTTAATTAAAAAAACATGTGGATTACAGTAATTAAATGGCACACTTACATACTTCGGAAAAATAGTATCTATCTCTGAATCTAATATAAGAAAAACACTCCAAAAAAATACAAATTTTTCTAAATCTTTGTGGAACTTTTCTTGGATAAATATATCACTATTCGAGAGTGCACTCGAAAAGTACCTGTGCTAGGCACCGAAGAGAAACAACTAAATGCCTCATTCAACTCGACTCCGACTTATTCGGTTCGGGCTTACATTCTCGTCATATAAGAAATGTGTACGACGGGGTGAGGCAAGAAATACGAGGGGTTTTGCGACGTCTACTAAAGCTGCCATGTAAAGGAGCGCAAATTCGGTGTTCGATTTGTGGTGGGAGAAAAACTCCGTCGCCGAGTACTGTACGTCTAGCAAAAATCAGCACCAAGGCGAGATTCTCCAATATATCATTCACTTGCACCCATTCCCCAACGGAAGAGAAGGACGAGGCGTACGTATCGCGATTTCCGCTGAAATTGAAAACAGTGCTCACATTGCGATATCTGTTGCTCTTGGAAATACACTAATAGATTTTTGTCATGTACTTGAGTAGTAAGTGTTGTGAGGCATTCATATCGAAGACTCTCGACTCAGGCTACTACTCTGGGAGTCAAGATTTTTTTTCAGATAGGATTATGTGATTTATTTCACCGACGTTTTGTCCTATTAGTACAGTTTCAAGTTACTCATACGCATAGTCCTTCACGACTTGTTGAGTAACTAGGTATTTAAATCCCACTAATCCCGTAATTTTTTATTTATTTATTTCCTGTGAAAGCTTTCAAAGCGCCTACATGTTTGTATATTCGTACATAAATTACATATTTAAGTATGTGTGTATGCAGACTCTTATAAAATCGAACAGTTATTTGCAAACAATTTGGGTTTTCGCATGCAGGTTACTGATTTCGATGCAATACCTTATTCAAAAATATTAAACATTTTAATATCTTTAAATTTTAAGTGCCAGGGAGACGTTGAAAAATTGATAGCTCCCACCAATTTATTCCACTTGTTGAAATTTCCTGTGCCTAATTATTTAAATCAACTTACAATGCGCACCTATATACAAACATCATTGATAATGAAAATTTACTGTGAAAATTCCAAAATCACTTATTACAACAATTTTAAAATCACCTAATTAGTGAGTGAATAAGTTGCACGCGCAAACATTTAATTATTGTATTTTCGAAACGGTCATTAACAACCAAGCAGTTTGGGGCAAATGTAAAAATATTGATCCGTTCAGCGTAAAATGGTAATCGAGCACTTAACGCAGTACTAATTAAGCTGTAATAATTGTTCTTTTATACATACATACTGGCTAGCTATGAACACAACATTCAGCAGCCAATTAAAAATTTCGAATACCTAAAACTGATATATTCGAATATATGTATGTATGTATGTACATTAATATATGTATGGATGTATTTAGGTAATTATGTGTATGTTTCGCTTATTATCGCTTACCAGCGGACTATAATATCTGCAAACATTTAAGTAAAAAATTCAAAAATTTTGTATGCAATTCATGTAAAGCTTTTGTAGTTTCCGGTCGAGAGAAGAGTCGAAAAGGGAAAAGAGTAAAAACCTAGTAAGTACAATTGAAATTTTGTGGATTTCGCATCTCTTGATTTGGTGTTAATTACGCTGAGAAAAAAATCAACCAAAATTTTTTTAATAATACCAATATCAAACTTGAAAATGAATCAACGTGATTTTAGGTTAATATTAATTTTCAACAATGATTTGGTAATATTAACCAAATTTTTGCTTACATTAACCAGACTTGTGGTTGGCATTTTTTTCGTTTGAACACACTCATGTTCGGCAAAATTTAGAAGATATCTCTACGGTAAGAAGAAAGCAGTCTTATTTTTAGTTGGATTATCCTTGGTGTGATTACAAGCATTCTTCCACTGTCTATTCGGTTTGGCGTGCTTGGTCCAAGACTCCAGAAAAGTCTGCCGATGGGCTTATACCCAAACATTTTTCAGGCGAAAGTCTTCGCAATCGAAGTCTGTGTTCGAGAACGTCTTCGGAGTAGGGCAAACGGGACCAGAATAAATATTATGTCGGATAGTCAGGCGCCAGTTGGCACAGATAAGAAACGACTGGCGTGCTTTGTTGAGCTCGGCCAAAAT
The DNA here is from genome assembly GCF_001687245.7 of Rhagoletis zephyria. Taxonomy (NCBI): domain Eukaryota; kingdom Metazoa; phylum Arthropoda; class Insecta; order Diptera; family Tephritidae; genus Rhagoletis; species Rhagoletis zephyria. The sequence continues at coordinate 17,361 of NW_016162774.1, read as the reverse complement.
TACTTAGGCGGTTACAGCGCCAAATAAGAAGAGGAAGAAAGATGGTCGGGTAGCACTGAAGGCCTTATAATCAGTTAGAACCACATCAAGGCTTGTGGACAGGTATAAAACTCGTCTGGGCAGCCTGGGAGCCCATAATAGAGTGACTCTGTAGTGAGTCCCTGGGCAACGTAAAGGGTTTGAAGGCAACGAAAAGGCTGACTCTCGCGCAAAATGCGGAACTTAAATGCGCTTAGTGATACACCGAAGAACTCTTTAGGTATTGGGAAGAAGCTCATGTCATAAGACAATCAAGGAAATTTTTTCTAGGAGGAACTCAGAAAGACTCCTTGAACTTAGCCAGCAGAGTGTTAGAATTTCTGCAGGCTACTTGACGGGACACTGCAAGTTAAGGTATCATTAGAGCAAGATTTGGGCTTTCTGTAGAGACGGACGGCAGATTTTGTGGGCTGGTGGGAAAAAATTGTCATATTTTTCTGTGCTTCATCAAAACTTTAACTTCCCTTCCTTAATTAGGCAAATTTCGATTTTTTCGTATTATAGTTTCTAAGTCATGTAAAAATTAATTAAGTTACGAGGTCAGAAATAAACTATTTTAACTAATATCGCTATAAAATTCTTACACGATACAAAAAATGGACTGCCCATAATATTTGAAAAATTAACGCAAAAATATTTTTTTTTTGCATTATTACGCTCTTCCTGAAAATAATATAAGTATGTCATGTATGTATATAAAAGCTTCGACATTGCGGCCATAAATCATACAAACCTGCAATTACTTTGAATGTAATCTGCAGAGAGCTTGACGTGTACACCTACTCCATGTACATAAGCACACAACTTACATATACGTATGTACTAACTAACTACAAACTAAGCAGGTGTACTACCATAATCCCTGAACCAGTAAAAGGCAAGGCTCAAAATCAGCCTCCTACAAGCCATCGAAAGGACAATACATTCAAACTTAGTAGAGTAACATGTATTGTTTAGTTTCTCGCCTGACAAGCTAGGGAATAAGCAGAAAATCTTTGCAAGCACAGTTAGTTACAGAGAGTTACATACATAGTTAGTTACATACACAGGTACGGCACGAGCGAAAATGTTAAACAAATACTCAACAGGAAAATCACTAAATCCCTGTAAGGAACATAGGTACACATATAAATGCATGTATGTATGTATGTAAAATACATATGTATGTAAGTATAAAATAAAAGCAGGAAGCCCTTTGGTGCCAAGTTGCTGAGAGAATGACATTGAAGACAAATCTATTGAAAACTTGTAAAAGACTATTTGTTCTGTTGTGGTAGAGCAGCTTACAGAAAGCTGCTAGAGGCTGTTTGGTTTGTGTGTAGGTACATTTTGGTAAAGGTTGACCAAAGGGAAATGTGTAAAAAAATAAAACAACTACCGGGATTAAGTTATAAATCTGCAAGCGTAACTTTTTGACGATTACTTATTGCAAGAGAAATATTTTTAATGCTTCCTTTACTTAGTACAATTGCACACTGAAAACTATAGTTTATGGCCACTTTAAAGCAAATTATCATATCGCCAAAAGCTTTTCCATTTAGATTGGAAAGCATCTAATCCAAAAAAGAATTATCTGGGCGATCCAAAGCTTTAAGCAATACAACGCTCTGGGCTTAGGCGGGCCACAAACAACACCACTAGAATGCAATTTTAATTTTTCAGAGAGCTAGTGCTCCGTTAGTTCGTAGAGATACTTTACGACGTGCCAAGGCATGGTGGCTCTGCTTTCTCCAAGTATCTGCTGGGGTATTCCCTGTTATAGCAGCTTTGCATGAGTCGCCTGTTGAGCATAAAAGTAATGTTCTCTGAAGGTTGACATTAACATCTCTATAAGGAAGTAATATCTTTGCTCTATTCTGACAGCAAACCAAAAGTCATATGTAGTGAAATCTTTTTAGATCAAAGCTATAAAGTTTCGTTTGTTTTACTTGTCAAAATTAAAGAGGAGGATAGATTCTGTAGGCGCACTAGTGAACCAAACTGCAGCCACGTTTACTTAATCTCACTCAAGAACATTTTTTCCTGACGATCGAGCCACATAAATAAAAAATTTAAACCAAAAGTTGAACGGCATCTTAAGAACAGTTGCGAACGCCCTTCTTTCTTCTTATGCATGTTAGCTGAGAATGGTATTCAAACTTTTCTTTTTAAGACAATTTTCTTAAGTGATTTCCTATGTTGACGAAAGCAAGCAATTTGTGAAACAAGATAATATAACCAAATATATTTACTCTCTTGTTAAAAGTTAAACAATTATGTATCTATGTATGTAGTAAGTATCTTTTTCATTTTAATATTTTTCTACGTACACAAATTTCCACACACATATGTGTACATATGTATTCAGCGTCATTCATTTGTATAATACGAAATACCTATGTGCATTAGACTGCATCACTACCCATAAAAAAAAAATCGGTACTGTTTTTCTATTGGAATTATAAAATCTATTATATTTTAAGACGTCCACCAAAATATTTCGGAAAAATATTAAGATTTACGTGAGCTGGACCGATTTGAAAATAACTCAAAAATAGTTTCTAGTCTAAGCAAGATTATGCGGAAGAGACAACGCGAGAGTCATATGTCCTTTTGAATAAATTTCATGGGCTTAAGATAAGCTTTATTTTAATATTCTATAACCAATTATTATTTTTTTAGTTCTAATGACGATTTTCTACTAATCATTGATATGGCAAAAAATTGGAGGCATTAGAAAAAATGCCATGTGGAAATGAATTTAATGACTAATTTTTTAACGTAATTACAAGAATATTTTTAAATACACAACTTTGTCATTGCAATTTTGCCATTTAGTGCCAAGTGGAAATCCAGTATAAGGCAACATAACATCGCCATTTGATTATAATACAATCAAATGGCTTTTATTTCTTCACATTACAAAATCGATCTAGCCTAATGTACATACGTACATGTGTGCATATTTTTATTTATACCAAATTTTTTTTCGTTGTGTCGTTTTCTGTTCTTCTTTGCCATTTTTGCAAATCTGCACTCGAACATATTTTACCTTTCATTTTTTTTGCTAGCTTCAAGAAGTCTGTTGAAATGTCTCACCTGTTGGAGGCAAAAATTTTGTACTCTGTATCTCTGTGTGTCTGTAGCTTGACACGTGAATACATTTATATTCAAAATTACATACATATGTACCAATTTAATTGGATGTACATACATATACGCATCAAAAATCCAGATTTCGCAGCTGGTTTCCTCAAAGTTCTTTAAAAGTTGATTGATCAAATGAAAAGTTGTACCTTAAATTTGGTTACGGGCATTGATTACACACTTCCCTTTTGCTAAAAAATTTCCTAAAATTTTCAAACCTGTTTCTTAGAGATCAACATTTGCTAGAGGCCATTTAAAAAATATCTGCTAAAATTAAAAATGCATTGCCGTTAAATTTTAGCTTCTTTTATTTCTTTCATGCAATCTCTTCTTTGTGCTTAGAAATCTATGAAAAATTAGGTTGAAACTTTGTCGAATCGTTGAACAAAAAATTGCTTGCTTACATAAGCGCTACGTGCAAGCAATTGATTGGTAATAAAAATAGCAAATGTCTCTGGCACATCCGTTTTCCGCTTTCCTCTTCCGTTCCCATTTTTCCCATTTTCTTCTTATCACTCGGTCTGCCTCTTCCTCATCAGACTGTGGCGTAGCGTGCTCTTACATTTGGTCTTTCTTTACAATTTGCGAACTTTTGCCAAAGCGCAAAAAAAAGAACCTTTGGTAAGAAAGAAATATTCAATTTTCGTAGCCAATCAAAGTGGGAAACGGATGTTGGTTGCACACAAATTGACTAGTCACAGGTAATAAAGTTTGCTGCTGCTTTGAAAGTCATTCACAAGTTTGAACATTAACCACATAATCAGTGGACAATTTATTTTAGTTTAAAAAATTTTATTAGAACAATAGGTAAATATCTTAGGAACAAGGAGTAAAGGATGCTCCAAAAATGATGAGTTTTGTATAACAAAATATTTCTACGCAAACGCTGCGTTTTCGTTAATTCAATGCAGTCAAGTTTTTTGTCTAACGCTGTAATTTTTAATGCTAAATTCTTTAGAGTATTAAAGCAAATTTTTCAAAAAGTTAATGTGTTTACGCTTGCATAGAAAATGTTGGTGAATAAGTTCTTCATAGGCAGCCATGCTCCTCTTTCTGCCGTCGCCATTTCATCCAACCGCACTGTAACATAGACCACACAGTACACATTCCAGTTACATAGGAATATTCCACGTGGAATACAGCATTGCGGTCTTTTTTCGTTGGCTGTACGCAGGGGCAATTGTAATTTTGTCGCGACTGACGGTAAAGTGGTAAAATGGTTATGGCGGCATCATTATGCAAATTTTGTCAACACCTTTTCACGTACAATTTACCCAGGAATACTCATTTTTGGTCTCTGTGCCTGTTTGTGTGTGGGTGTGTGTGTGTGAATGGCAGCAAAATGCATTTTCCGTGGAAATGATGATGTCATTATTTATGCTAGCTGCGCATGCAAATATGTATTTGCAGTTATTGCGCCACTATTTTGTATGTATGTATGTATGTATTTATATGCGTTAAAGTGTATGACAGTCTTTGGGTAACAGGCATGAAATTGTGTAACTAATTTGTTGCATGTTACAAGCGAAAATGCTGACTTTTAACCGACAATAAGCTGATGGCTATCGCAGTGATCAGTGCACTGTGCATGTTAGAAAGTAGCGATGGGCATAAATATGTATGCATTCAAATATTTATTTGTGTATTTAAGTTACCTGATTTTAGTGAAAAAAATAGAAATTGTTAAATACGGGCGGTTAGAGGTGTCCACTATAACTCGGTAGGTCCAGGGTACGCGCAACATAAAAAGACAACTATTTTCTAATAGCGGTCACCCTTCGACTGGCAAAGGCTAACACCTGAGTGTGTTTCTTGGGGTTTTGTTTTCCATATTTTTCTTAACTTTTGGGAATTTTTCGGGACCAATTTTTATTTTCAGTAATTGTAAATGTAAGTTTAAAAAATGTGAAAATTTGTGTAAGTGAACAACCCTGCTTGGGATATTTCGTGCTAAATTTTTTATGTCCCGGGGATTTTACGGGGCTTTTTATTAACATGAAGGTGTTATAGCTTTCAAGTTCTCGGGATTATTTCTGGACTATTTCGAAATTTTCGGCCTCTTGGTAGATATTATTTTGGTGTGAAATTTTTAGTGCAGTTTTGAATACTAACTACCTACATATGTATCCAATATTGAGTGAAGCAAAAACTTCCAAGTAACTAAGTAGAGTCATGTCTGTTCATTGAAGACCTATACCTTCCTTGACCATTATAGATTGAGAGCAACATAATTTTCCACCATTAGCGCCCCCATGAAATTGGTCAGATATCTAACCTTAAATACGCTACGGGTGATTTTTTTGAGGTTAGGAT
>NW_016162774.1:0-10146 GCF_001687245.7 Rhagoletis zephyria | reverse complement strand
ATGGGTCTATCTCTTTTTGTTCTGGTACTTACAAACATCGGACCAAAGTTATAATACCATTTCATGCTCATGAAAGGTATAAAAAACCGCATCAAAATCCGTTGCTTAGTTTTCAAGATTTAAGCATTTAAGGGGACATAGGGACAGAAAAAGTGACTTTGTTTTATAATATATATATAGTGAAGAAGAAAATAAAACTTAAAGGTAAAATAAGAATAATTCTTATATTTAAAACAAAATCAAAAACATTAAAGAAAATTTAATAAAAAACAAATAAAAACAAGATCCTAAAAATTAAATAAAAATTAATTACATCTTAAAAAAAAACTAAAAATCAAAACAAAATAAAATTAACAACAGAAAAACAAATTGAAGTAAAAAAAGACAAAAAAATTTAAAGAATTAAGTTAAAATTAAAAAATATTTTTCTTTTTTAAATAATAACATCTAAACCTTAACAGAAAATGAAACTAAAAAAAGAAAAAAATTGTTTATTTTGAAAAGAAAAAAATACAAGTTCCTTAAAATTTAATGAAACTAAAAAATATTCTTCTTTAAAAAAATAGCATTTAAAAATTAAATTAGTAAAGAATAATAAATTAAAATCAAAAGTGATCGATTTCGTTCAAAAACAGTTTTGGACAAAGTCATTAAGTTTCAAATCGATTGAAACATTTTTATTGGGTAGATTTTATTTTAATCCTGTCAATACAAAAAATCAACCGTTAAAGCTAAAAATCTTGAAATTTTTATACCGACTAATTTTGGGTCGTTGATTTCAAAAGTATAATGAAATTTTTTTTTAAAGCTGTCAGTTTTACCGTTATTCAGCGTCCATTATATTGGACAGTGCAGAGCAGTGGTGCCATAAGTTTATAAAATTGGAAGTGATCTGAATTATTTTTATTATTTTCTTTCGCGAATTATATTTCAAAACTACGAATAATACTTAAAATTTTTTTCGAATCTCAATTTCAGCGAAAAATAATAAATTTTTCCCAGTATATTACGCTGTACACCAGAAATTACAATTAAAAAATTATTTAATTTTCTCAAAATAGCTGTTCCCAATATATTACTGAAAGGGTTTAGTGTTAAATTATTATAGCATCCGTGGTGAGCCATTCAGTACGAATAGATCCCTGCATTACACATAAGCACGTTTCTGGTATGCTTTTTTATTAATTTACCTTAAGATATGATATATGAAAAATATTCCAATAAGGATAGATATATGCTAAGGATATGTCATAATATTACACCCTCTCAATAAAATTATCAATAGCTTTCCACAAAACATGTAAATGTAATAACGCCCTCAACGTTGCAAATCATGGTTACCATTTTTACAAGTAGATACAATAGAATTTCATAAAAAGTAACAATCAATAGTGCGCGCCAGCAGAGTGCAAGAAAGAAAATTCAATTTTACACGCCAACGCAAATAAGTATAAGAGGACAATAGTAACAAGTAAGCTGACGAGAAAACCCTGCATCATAAATAAGGTGAAAGAAGAATAAAAAACACCGCAGAGCGTAGCAAAAACAAATACTACCTACTACATTGTGGCAGGTGTTTATGGCAAATGCAAGCGAAGTGTTGGTGAGAATGCAGGACATGAAATTGCCATTTACATACCATTTGCCAATCGTTGGCAGCTACTTGAGGCCCCTAACCAACATCAAAATGCTCTAAAATGTATTTATAATGCAATTATGTTAAATTTTCCATGCATTTGTGCCATGAGAATGCTTGTGTCAAAATGTGAGCTCCACTCACTCACAAGCTATGCTATTGACACTAAAGCTGGACTACGAAGGGAAGCTAGGGCGTATGAGTGATTTTTTGCTTGCATAACTACATTGCTCCCTGAGTGAGATGTGATGCTCCATTGCGTTTTTTTAATGGTTGACTGGAGCTGAATAACTAGAAAAGGGAGTTGTTTTGTAAGCAAATGTTCCGTGTAAGTATGAAACAAGAGCAAGAATACTTTTTCTCTGCCGCAGGTGCTCGCTTTTTGATGAGACAGTAGCATAATTGCATTGCATAAGAATGCAAAAGTTTCAGCTCACTTTTCTCGCTCAAATGTGTTTAGCTGCAACATAGAAACAATTGTGCGCTATGAATAATATTTGATCTACAAACAAACAAAAATAATTGGCATATACTTAATTATACATGAAAAGGGAAAAGGCACAATGCATAAGACATTTAGCGTAAACTCGAATGACTTTTCGACGAATTTTTAATTGCAAGTTTTACATGAGTGAGTAACAGGCAAATGTCAGCAAAGCCACAAATAGGCGCACGCAGAGATGCCATAATTGCCTTTGCGTACCTGCTGGACGTGAAAAGTGGTGAAGAATGAGTTCAAGTCACATTTGTTAGAGCCAACACTCAAGTGGCAGCAGGGAACCTATCAGCTCGTCACACATGCCATCCAGTCTCACCACTCAGACACCTAAGATTTGCATACTGCCGCTGCGCAACTTCTTTACGAGCAGTGGTGACGAATGAAAATATGTTAATAGCTTTGCTCCATCGCGTGAAAGCCAAAAAAGCTAGCATGCAAAGATGCATAGAAGTAGCACATTTGTAGCCCATTTAAAGCGCGAATTATTTTATGCCGACAGGTGGAATGGTAAGACGGCAAATTGGTAATGTCACAACTCACTAAGGTTGTTCGCAAAATTCGAGACACCTACAAATGCGTTTGAACTGTTCTCCCAAAATTGGAATTATAATGTACACTACCTAATCTGAAAAATGATGCTGTTTGCGCCAATTGCCGCAGGAATGACCAGATTTTAAATTTTAGAGCCGCTTTTGATAGCATAAAGCGAATGGTTCTCCATGACACCATGTCTTAATTTGGAGTATCCACAAACCAAATACGGTTAGGTCGAGTGATGTTGGGCAAACATTTTTACTTCGTCCGTATGAGGAAAAACTTCTCCGCACTGTTCGAGACCAAGCGTTTGATGTTGGTATGCGTAATTCGAGCTTGGAATCTGAATATCAGTAGCATTATGTATGTACAACTAAAGCAGTGGAAGGACCTTGAGAAAATCTTTTGCAAATAAGTAAATAAATACATTTATAGGAACTTCTATAATAACTACCTACGTAAATCATGATTATCTCTAAGACATACATAAGTATGTATGCAATTTAGACATGTACATAGATACGATTTTGGGGATGTGTTTGTTGGCCTTAAACGTAGGCGATTTTAGATTTGTTGCTCGTTTTGAAAACTCATTAAAACCAGGTTTTAAAAGTCGTAAGGCCCAAGCAAAAGCCACAAACACTATGGGTAATATGGAGCATAATACAAAATGCTCCATAAAAAAAGTTGATGTATGCGGAACACCTTTCCGACCCCTAGAAATGCCTTTGTTAGAAAAACACTCATATGTCAAATAAGTCAGGGTATCAACTTTAAAAAACCCCATGTCACATAAAACTTATTAAGGAGGGTTTCCGGCACTGCTTTTCAAAAGTAGTCCTTTCCTCTACATTCATATATTCGATATCACTTAAGCGAAGACAATATTATTGACGTTTTTGAACTGGATATTAAATGCGAATGCAATAAAATTCGAAAGTTACCATTTAAAGTGAGAGGTCGGGTTATCCGCCTCTTCATACACTGTAGTTTGTAAATTTTTTTTTTCAATATTTGCATTTGCAACAACTACAAAATGGGACTTTCGTTTCTTACAAAAAAAGTTGCTGAACAAACTTTGTTAGTGAATAGATTTTCTGCCAAAATCCACAATAAAATCTAAAGTTTCTAACTTTGGTCCTAAAATTTCCACGCCTTTTTTAGAATATTCTTCGGTTCTTAAGCAAAGCTAATTAGAATAGTAATGCTGCAAAAATGATTGACATAATAAACAGTATATAGAGTATTGCTTATGATTTCATCAACAAATTTATCTCAATGCTTTATTAGCATTTATCATCTATTTTTATATCTACTTGCAGCAATTATATCAATTCGAACTAATATGAAACAAACATTTTCTTTCTCGAGCGGAAGTAATTAAACTTCAAGTAGCTTAATGCTCGTTTAATGCAATATTTAAGTGGCAAAAGAGTTGCCAAGTGCAGCAAATTCGAATTAGTTCATTTCACAAAATATGCGCTTGCCACAAACGACTGTCAAAGTCACGTTGCACGCAAATAATTTGTATATTTTATGAGCGAGCTTTCGTTGCGAAAACGTGAGCGGGCGTACTTACTTTACAAACATGCATATGCATGTACATACATATGTGTGCGGTTTACCCAAACACGCATACGACCACAATGCCATGCCGAGCACTTCCTTACATGAATTCCTTACAGCAAATATCATATTTAAAGTAAATAGTTGCAAGCCGAGCCACAGTTACATGTTTCTGCCTTGCAGCTATGAATGCCGTTGTGTATGCATGCATGTACCTGCATGTCTTTGCTACGAAATGCATGCACGCAGCATTCATTCATACACATGTGTGTGCATTCGTGTGTGTGCGTGTGCGCGTGCATAACTAGCATTTGTATAGTAAAATTTTACGTGCGGTTTAAAAGCGCAACTTTTAGTTCTCTGACTTCGTCTCGTCGTCGTTTAGAAGTTGAATAGCGTTGAATCGTGTTACTTGAGGATTAGTTAGTTAGTTGGCGGTGGTACAGTTGTGCGGTGTTGCAGTGGCACTGCATTACTGGCTGCACGTGAAGTGCATTTATGGCACTAAAAGGGATACATTACACGTACGTGTGTAACTTGTCACTTGCTTGGTAAGCGTAAGAAGCGTAAACGTCTGCTCATTTAATGAGGCTGTCATTTGAGCTGAAAATTGCAGAGTTGGTTTCTTTAATTGGTTATAGCTGATGTGAGTGTATGTAGATATTCTTCATATGTGTGTGAAAAGCTATCTAATGCTTCTTACACCAATTTCATAAAAGTGAATATTTAGTGAAGATGAGCAGAAGTATGTAGATGTGCGTTACATGTGGGCAATTTATTGATTTTTAAGAATATTCAACCGCACATTTCGAAATGAGGACTTTCTGCCACTCTCAGGCCACTGTGGAGGTGCACTGCAGTATGAAAGACTGAATCCCAGCGCAGTAAATCCACCATTGCCCAGGTATTGACGATACGCCAAATCTTAGAAAGGACCTGTTAGAAGAGGTTCGACACATACCATGAAAAAGAGACTCAGAACGCAGTTGGAAGTGGGCAGCGATAGAGGGCTTAGCAACTGCAACAGATTTACCTGACCTCGGACACAAAATGCCGCCTTTGTCTTGAAGAAGAAGAAATATCAAAGTCGAACCCCATATAATAAGGAATTCGAAACCCATAATAAGGAATTCGAAACCCCTTAATGTAAGGAATTCGTCTACCAAAGCACTGTTATCATAGGAGGCAGAAGATCCTCTAGGTCGCAGTTTCCCTTGACCTATTACAGCCAGTTTATTAACTAGTAATCAAACCCACATTAAAGCGAGAAAAGTATTATCAATGTTGAAATCCATACATTTATTTGGAATGAAAAATAATCATTGAAGTATTTAGTTTCAATTAGCTTAATCACACAGATTATATTAGAAGACAAGTCGTCCAAATCCACTTGATAACTTTCAAGATTAGCGCGTTCATAAATCAATATCGAATTTTTTTTTACACAAAGTATGTATGAGATCTGTTACTTGTATAATATTCTTACGCTAATTCCTGAGAAATTATCTAAATTTCTTTCGACCGATATATCTAATGAATTTACAGCATCAAAGTCAGCTTTATCATTAAAACATCGTGGTGCTATAACTTAAAACAATATACAAATTTAGAGGCGTTAATTTTTTATTAGATACACTCGCTCACTTGACTTTGTTTTATTTACTTGAATAACTAAGTTTCAGCTCACTGTTGAAAGTCAACAAATGTGAAAATTTTCCAAAAAAAAACTTTTTGCGACTCAAGTGTAAACAAAAAACCTTAGCCGAGCGCATTGCATACAAAAATGTCACGAAATGCGCTTTGTGCTACCGCTGCCAACACGTCGAAAAATTGAAAGAGTTAAAATACTTCGTTTTGCCGACGAGGAGGTAAGTGAGAAACTAAAAGCACCAAGCATACATACATGTGTATGTATGTATACATATACTACCCCGCAGAAAAAAACTATCAATTGATAAAAAATAACCCACTTGCGTGATTTCTATAAAATATATAACTTGTAGTTAGCTACAAAAACTATGTAACTTGAAACTAGTTGACAAGTATTGCAGAAGAATGTTTTCTTTAAACGCGTTTCTATTTAAATATCCTGCACTTCGCAAGTACTCTTTCGAATTGAGGACAAATAAAAGGTAGGCCGAAATTTCATATTATCATTATGAAGTTATGTCTGTCGGAATTCGAATATGTGACCACCTACAGCAAAATATGTAAACACGTATGAAATGTAATAAAATAAATGAAGTAAATAATTAAAAAATAAAAAAATTAAATAAAAAAAATATTTTGTTTTTCTTATTGATATCTTATGTCTAAAAATAGTTAGTTACAAGTTAGTTACATCTAATGCAGAGGTAACCAACCTTAAATATTTTGCGACCATTGCCATAGAAATGTAGTTAGCTTTCGGCAAAGAAAATATACAGATAATAGTGACTTTTAGCTCCTTCTTAATCAACTTAAAGTTAGCTTGTACTAAGATGCATTTCCTGCAGGGTAACATCAACTCACGCACATGTGCATGACTACATTTTTATACAGTGCACGTACCACCAGAACAGCGTGCAATTGTGGCGAAATTGAAGATTACCTAACACTTGAAAAGTAAAGGATAAATGATAAAATATTTTGGAGCATAGTTCTGCACGTTACGGTGTACCACTTTCCATACAAAAAAAAAAACGGTAAATTTTTATGCAGGTAAATTTTTAAGCTTAAACTCTTCTACCATCTGAGGTGAGTTTTCGGAAAAAATTGTTTTTTTTTTTTAATAATTTTATTTATGAAAACTAGATTTTTGGGGTTTTTTTCCAATCGGCCCAACTCACGTAAATCTCAATATTTTACGAAAATATTTTGGTGGAAACCTTTAAGTAGAATAGTAATAGAATGGCATTTACACAATATGCTAGTATTTGGCCAAGCTTCTCCTCCGATTTGTTGGGTACGCCTTGATGTTGTCACTCAAATTTTTCATGACAGAATACACTCGTAGGTTTGCCAAAATCTTGGAATTTGAGTTAGCTTTTTACGCACGCCGTTCAATTTCGGTCAGTCCCATACAAGTTGTTTGTGCATGAGAAATTTTTGACAGTAAACTGCCGGCGTGCATGGATATTAGGAAAACAACCCTTAAAAATTCAAATGCTGCAATTTTTTAAATTTTCTTTAAGTTCGTATCCAAGAGATTTTGGATTGCTGATTACGAATCGGAAGTCAGTTTTATAAAATTCAAAACGGCGATTCCAATACGGCGGATGGATTTTTAAAAACTTACCATATTAAAAAAAAATTGATAGCCAACGGTTCTTTTTAAAAATTCAAAATTTGGGAATCCAATAAAAAAAAATATAAAAACATTGGATCCGCCATTTTGTTTTTTTTTTTTTGTAATTAGCGACCCAACCTTTGGGTATAAAATTTGATAAATCTAATATTGTTTTGTAAATACATCCGTCACATTGAAACCGAATTATGAATTTTTAAAATCGAAAATCCCTAAACCTCTTAGTTACGAAGTTTAACCCTAACCTTATTTTATATACGTACGTTAGTACTAATGAATAAATAAATATCTTCGCCATTTTTGGGAAGTTTAGTCATCTGCTAGGCTCCTTATCAAGATTATTAATTGTATGATGAAATCTCCAAAAACGTAAATTTTGACTTACATCTCTATATTGTAAAGCGCACGATATAAAAAGCAGCAAAACTCTGAACTATAAATAAATTTTGCTCATGAGAGGCAAGTTTCAACTTCGATGAGAAAAAAATACCACACTGGGATAGTAAAAAAAAACAAGTATTTTCTCAACATCATAAAATAAAGCGCAAACCGCACATAAAATTTGACCGCAATCACTCCCCGCAGTTAAGAAAAAAATAAGTAAAACGAGATTGGTAGGCGTGGAATCGACGAACATTAGTACTCTGGTGTTAATAAAGTTAAAAAAATCGCAAGACAATATTCCATTGACCTACTCAGCATAGGGGTTGTTTTCCCCAAAAATACTGGTACTTTTTTGTCTCTACTTTAAGAAAATGTTCGAGTTTTTCATGGGTGATTTTTTTTTTTTTATCGGACGGTGTTATTACTTCAAAAAATTCAGCGCCTTGTGGAATAATAAGGGCATCAAATAAAAGAGAAAATTCTGTATAATTAACAAATTTTAATGTTATTGTGGCTTGTTAACATTTTATTTTTAATATTTTTATTGAGCTTTGTACCACGATTGTTTATTAGGAAAAATTGAAAAAGCAACAAAGTCTAAGCGGTAGAAGTTATAGCACTATTTCGGAGATCACCACATCTCCTCATCAGACTTCTTTTTTCTAGACTTCAGGTTCGATCCCTGCTGAAGTCTAGAAAAAAGAAGTCTGATGTGGAGATGTGGTGATCTCCGAAATAGTGCTATAACTTCTACCGCTTAGACTTTGTTGCTTTTTCAATTTTTCCCAATAAACAATCGTGCAATTGCTTAGTTTTTATTCATAAGGCCGAATAACTGAAAACGCAGTTTTAATATATTTCGCTCAAGTTTCGTCAGTATATTGATTGCCTCGCGTGTTTTGAAAATTTTTGGTTTTTGTGGCGTAATCATGTAATTAACTATGTTCCAAAAAAGTACATACATACTATGCCAAAAAGTTTCTCCTACCGCCATCTCTCCACAGCGCCTACATATTTCATGTGCAAACTTTTCATCCCTCAATGTGCATAATTTTAAATGACTTCCGTTGATTTCTCGTTGTTCGTGGGCACACAGTGTCGCCCATGATGACATTTGTCTGTCTTTGGCACCATGGCTGCCAGCAAGTGGCGGTCATCATTGCTACGAAAACTTTGTAAAATTCTTAATGTCACCACAGACAAGCTGCGGTTGCTGGAGTGGAGAGTATTTCTACAAGTATTTGCACATACACACACACGCTTTCACAGATACGTACATACATACATACATAGATATGCTTAAATATTTAAAGAATATAATTTTTTACATACACATTTATGCTCTCACACGATTTTCGTCACAAATGCAGGCCACTAACTTAAGTATTACAACTACAAAAAAAAAAACTGTATGTGTATTTGTATGTACATATGTAAGTGTAACTAGTAGTTTGCTATTCAGTCCATCTTAGCTATCCAATTAGCTGTGTGCATTGCAGTGGTTGAATGGTTTCCAACTCTGAAACTCTGAGTTTCCTCGGTTTAATGCGTTTTTGTACTATACAAATAGTCGAGCGCATACATACACACACACACACACACACAAACGTATGCATGCACATATTTACATACATACATAGCTAGATAGAATGTCGTTTTGATAGAAACTTTATTGTGGCTTCAATTTAGTTTACTCTCTGCGTGGCCGTGGTTCATTGCACAGCGCTATTATCTCAGTTTATGTGGCCGCTACATATGCTTTTGCAATGTGCTTTCGTATTTTCCTTTTACGATTATTTCGAAATTTCAATGGCTTGCAGCGCCAAAAGTGCGGTAAAAGAAAATTTTGCAACTCTTCCTAACTAACTAAATGAGTAATAATTAAAATAGATTTTGGCATTCGTGCCTTGCTGGCAGTGGCTTGATTATGGCGTAAAGTTCCAAGCAGGAAAACTTTTGTGATTTCTGAGAAGAAAGTTAAAAATATGCGCTTCATTGGGAAGGCAGTGTGAGTGGGGTAACTGTTGCTGCTATATTGAAAAATTGGCATTCGGCTAAGGCAGTAAGAAGCGCAACTCTATTCCATATATATTTATGTATGCACATTGTACGTACATACATACATATAAGCGTACGAGAGGAAATTCAAGTGGTGTAAGCTTAAGCTTATAGTTTTTAGTACCATTTTAATTGAAATTTATTTTTAAACTTTTCGGTAACTTCAGATATTTTTAATAGCGT